>NC_132988.1:79887900-80193500 GCF_048564905.1 Vicugna pacos
GTTACATTTGTAGCAAAAGTGGAATTTGACTGTTATCTACAGAATATTTTTGCTTTTAAGTTTTTGAATACAGTTTCTTTCCCAAAAGGGAAAAAAAATCAGAGAAAGTCCTAAAGTGAAAATTATATTTATTGCAACATTTCTTCTTTCAAAGTGGATGTCTCAAACTCCATATTTCCATTTCAGTTTTGGGCTAAATATGGAATACAAGGGGAAGGGCATCATTTGAAGAAATTGTAGATAATGAATTTAATTATTTAATAACGTGAAGTACCAACTGTAAAATACTAGCATTCCAATCTTTGCTTTTTTTTTCAAGTTTTAAAAGAAAGCAACAAAGTGGAAAGAAATGAATTTCTCAAATTCATCGTGATCTTTTATTTCTCCAGGCATTTTTGGACAAAAACTGGAAGATACTGTCCGTTATGAGAAGAGATATGGGAACCGCCTGGCTCCCATGTTGGTGGAGCAGTGTGTGGACTTTATCCGACAAAGGGGGCTAAAGGAAGAGGGCCTCTTCCGACTGCCAGGCCAGGCTAACCTTGTCAAGGAGTTGCAGGATGCCTTCGACTGTGGAGAGAAGCCGTCATTTGACAGGTAGGATTCAAGACTGTACTAACCATCCTTTAGTGAGACACTCAAACTCAGCTGAAAGGTTGTAGTGAGCTGAGATGGCATAACCTTAATTGATGCCATAACAGTTTAGAAGATGCATCATATGGCCTCACAAAGACGGATTGGTTTTGTTAAGCTACAGAATCAAGAACTTGATACTTTAGATATCTTTTTCTGCCATACCCCGCCAAATTATTATTTAATCTTTTCCTTTGGTCCTAAATTAAACCTGTGTTAAACTTTTGCATTGGAAAAGTGAATTTTTAAAACAAGAGTCTTCTTTTGTTTGATGTTTTTTGAATCCTTTCAGCTAAGCGATATTAAAAGTATTGATAACAGAGATTGTTATATTGGCAATGTAATTAAAAGCATTATATTTTAAAATATATATCTCCACCTGAATTTAGAATAGATTTGGGAGGAAACAAAGAGAGGAATATAGCATGGTAAAATTCAGGAAGTAATGGAAGTTCCAGAGAAAGAATGCTCAAAGCATCCATAACTCCACTAATTCGGAGGAACGCTGATAATATTTTGCGAGTTACCTCCTTCTCTTCGGTTTTTTTAATTCAGTAGAAAAAAAGCCTTTTATCCTGATACTATTAATTCAACATTTGTAGCAGAATTTTTTCATATCAACAGTTGAAAAATACGCTTTTATTTCAACATATTCTAATTTGACATCTGATCGTTGGCAACCTCCATAAGCATAATTTTTAATAACTATATTTTACTCTACAGGTATATTGTTCAGAACTGTTTCAGTAATGCTGGACATTTATGTTGTGGTGTTTTCACTATTATAAATAATGTTGTAGTGGGTATACTTTCATATAAATATTTTCTAGTTTTGGATTACTTTCTTAGGAGAGATTCTCAGTATTAGACTTTGTGGATAAGAATATTTTTGATACTTGAAAATTAAAAATTGCCTACTAAGTAGTATTTCTTTTTGGAAGCATAGAGTTATGACATGGATAGATACAGATCTACAGAACAGATAGACTAGAAGACTCTTGAGTACATGATAGGAGATAAGCATCATTGAGATTATGGGCTTGTGTTTATAATCCAAAAAATTGATGTTAACTCATTCGATGCCCTTTTCTGGTCACGTTAACAAAATCCTGAACAGTGATACTACTCAATGCTAGCAAGGTGTGTTGAGGTAGGCACCCTGATGGTTAGAGAACATCGTCATAGTTCTCTCTAAAGAAATTTCCCTTTAAGCAGGAAAGTCCAGCCCTAAAAAAATCAGATATATGGAAAAAACTGAAGTGCAAAGTTACTTATAAGAATTTTTGTAATAGTTAAAATGAACACCAATCTATTATCTTTAGCAGTAGATTGTGGTTAATATGATAAAGCCTTGTATAGTTATTAAAATTGTGGAAAAAATACTAATTATATAATGATAAATGGAAAAATAAGACAAGATAAATTAATTGATAAAAATACCACCTTTTTACAAAAAGTATTACAGACAGTTTATAAAGATTCATAAATTACCTCTGAGAGAGAAAAATTAAATGTGGAGGTAAAGAAATGAATTCAAAATTAGGGTCAAAGAACAAATTTAAAAATGTAGATACAGTTTTGGTTGGGGAGCCACATTTCTTATGGTATATTTTGAAAAGTAAAAAGAAAAAAGATTAGTAGTTCTATGATTCAGACCTGACTGCAAGACATAAACAATGGTTTACCTAGGAGAAATGCAGTTTTTTGTTCCAAAATTCGAAAATCGTTTGTCTGTGAGCTCTGTATAATAAACTACCACATTATGGGGTAAGCAACATCCTCTATGAGGAACTTCATGTGACATTGATAAATTACTGATAAATTTCAATGATCCTTTTTCTTTATATTTACATATGGCTTAAATATGTCAGGTGATATTGATAGCAAAGTTTATATATTAAAAATTCTTTTGATAGAGGTATTTAAAATTTGGTTCTTTTAGCAGATCCCTGCTACTATGTGAGAATGGGAGGATGCTTAATATATTTTAGGGTACCTATAAGAAGAGATGTGCCCTATAAGCAATTGTTTCTTGATAACTATAGGCTGACAATGAAATATTATGCGACTTCATATAAAATATGATCCTAAACATGAAAAATGTATTTGTTTTGTATAAAATGCATCAATACATACAGACTGAAGAAAATACAGCCAAAGATAAACATTAATTTTATGAAATAATGGGTGATATTCTCTTTTTAATACTATAAATTCAGTAAGCGTCCATTACTTTTATAATCAGAAATTTAATCAGAAAGATATTTTTATTAATTTCATGTTGTGTAAACATTTCCTCATCTTTTAGTCTTTGAAGTGTAGTTAACATAACTACCTGTTTACTAGAAAATCTACAGACAAGAGTAGCAAAGGGTATTTCAGCGTCAGACACAACGTGGCGACATGATAACGTTGCTAACCAACGTGGAGAAAAAGAGTCACTCACGGTTTCCGGTTTCTACAATGGTGTATTGAACCACCCCTGAACTTTACAGCATAAGCAATAACAACCAATCATTTGCTCGGAAATCGGCAACTTAGGCAGGACTTGGCCAGAGTGTGCGCATTTCTCCTACGCATGGATCCAAGATGACTTCATTCACACATCTGGAGCCCTATCTGAGGTGACTAAAATGGCTGGAGGCTGCGTGGTCCTTGCTCTCTCTCTTTGTAGTCTCACATCCAGTAGAGCTTCCCTTCATGCGACCTTTATCTCTAGAGATTAGTCAGACCCATTAACATGATGGTTGAGGATTCCGAGTGAGGCTAGAAGCTTGTAAACATTGCATTGGTCAAAGCAAGTCACAAAAAAGGGGCCAGCCTGGATTCAAGGGGAAGGAAAATAAACTCCTGAACTTAATGGAAAGAAGCGGCAGGCATACACAGAGGAGGAAAGATCTGTAGGAGACTGTTTTAGGAGAAAATCACTACCTCTTTAAAGTCTAAAAATCAAGTGGGGTAAATCCTCTAACTTTGTTTTCAAGATTTTTTAAAAAACATTCTAGGTTATTTATATCTCTATAAAATTAGTATAAGCTTGTCAATTTCTACAAACAAGCCTATTAGGATTTTGAAAGAAATTTCATTGAACCTAGAAATCAATTAGGAGAAAATTAATATCTTAAAAATATGAAATCTTCTAATTAATGAACACAGCCCATCTCTACATTTCACTAGACCTTTTTGTATTTCAACAATGTTTCATAATTTTCAATGTAAAATCTTACTCCATTTTGTTAAATTTATCCTTAAGTATTTAATGTTTATAAATGTTCCTACAAATAATAATTGTTTTATATTTAATTTTCTAATTACTCACTGCTAAATTATACAAATATGATGTTTTTATAGAGAGATCTTATGTCCTGCAAACTTGGCAAATTCATTTATGAGTGATAGAGAGTTTCTTTTTTTTAAGATCCCTTAGGATTTCCTGTATACAAGATCGTTGACTGTATATAATAAGAGTTTTATTTCTTCCTTTTCAATATGTAAGCCTTGTATTCTCTTTCCTTCACTTTTTGTACTTGCTAAGACCTCTTCTGCAATAGTAGTGAGTGGCATACTTACATGTGGAGAGGAGTTTTCAGTCTTTTACTATGAGGCATGATGGTAGTTGTAGGTTTTGTGTAGATGCCCTTTATCAGGTTTGCAAATGATCTTTTATTTCTAGTCTGCTGACACTTTTAATAATGAATGAGAATTGAATTTTATCAAATCCACTATGTTTGTATGTATTGCAGAAATTATCTGATTCTTCCTCTGTATTATGTTAATGTAGTAAATTGCACTGGCTGATTTTCAAGTGTTAAAGCAATTTTGCATTCCTAGGATAAGCCATATTTGGTTGTAATGTATTACCCTTTTAATATATTGCTGTATCTGACTTGGAAGTGATTTGTTGATAGTTTTAGACCTATATCCACCAGGGCTATTGACCTATCAATTTCTTTTCTTATAATGTCTTTGACTAGTTTTGTCATCAAAGAAATTCTGGCCTCAGAATTAGTTGGAAGGTGTTCCTCTACTCTGTTTTCTGAAAGAGTGTGTGTAGTTTGTATTATTTCCTCCATAAGTCTTGGGCAAAATTTACCAGCAACATCATCAAGTCCAGACGTTATCTTTGTGGGAAAGACTTCAGGTATACCTTTTGTAATTCTTCTTGTGCCAGATTTGGTAATTTGTATCTTTAATAAAATTTGTTCAGTCCATATAACTTTCCAAATTCATTGTTGTGAAGTTGTTCACCATGTCCCTTTTTCCTTTCTTTTTTTTTGAAATGTCTGTAGACCTTTAATGATTTCCCCTCTTTTACTTATGATATGAGCAATTTGTAACATCTTTTTTCCTTAATCTAGCTAGTGTGTTATACATTTCATTAAACTTTTAAAAGAACCAGTTTTAATGTCATTGATTTTCTCCCTTGTTTTTTCTCTTCTATTCTCTTATTCCTGGTGGTTGTTCATTCTCTGATAGTTGTTCTTAGTTTAGCCCTACTGGTGTTGCACCCTCTGCATGCTTGTTTTGGTATTTAGATAGACTCACGAAGACCTACATGTAGATTTCAAAAAGTCTTTTTTTTTTTTTTTTTGCTCTCTCCTTTCCAGCAGTCTGCATCAGAAATGCTAGCCACTAGCCTCTTCAACTTCCTTAAACTACAGCCTGTCTCCTTAGCTTAGAGAGGTTGGTATTTGCTCAAAGCTTCTCTTCCTTTTGAACTGATGGTCTCTTTTATTCCAAGTTGCCATAATTCCTTTAAAAAACTTGTAGGTATCGAATTACACTCCACTTGCTGAGACGAAGTCACACCCATATATCTCTTCACATCAGGCCTTTCCATGTGCTGTCCATGAGTTGGTGTGTTGTTAAGCAATCTTAAGATGCTTCTAAATCCTTCTGAAATGGTGAGAGAATCTGTGAGGTGTTACCTCGTCTTTCAGAGGTTTTAACAAGGGGTTTCACAGTCACATCCAACATAAAGGTACATGAAGGTCTCTACCTTTGGGTCATGTTTCATGGATAGCACCTGGATTTTATCCTGGCTCTATGGCCATTTCTTGCTTTGAGAATCCTTTACCACATGGAGCTACTGTCCTGAGGCCACTGGAGTTTCTCTCAACTCTTCAAAGTTGAACAGTTCCTTCTTTAGCCTCACCAGGATCATTTGTTGTGTTCCGAGTTACTGCAGCTAATAGTGTAGCTAATTTTTTCACCACTGCTTGATAAGCATTTACTTCTCTCTCGCCTCTAAAAGCAACTTTCTCATCGCTCTTCCAGCTCTTACTCATAGTTTCCTCACTGACTGTCCAGAATCTGCCTGGTTCCAAAGCCAGTACCATGTATGTCAGATTTTACTGTAGCAGCATCAAATTTCTGGTGCCAATGACCATGTCAATTATCTGTTGCTGCACAGCAAACCACTCCAAACTTTTTTTGGTTTTTCCGATTCTGCAATTGGATGTTGCTCGACAGGGACACCTTGCACATGTTCTGCGTGGTGTTGTTCGCCGCAGTCTAGTGCAGCCGCAGTGTCCTACAGCCTCCTTCCGAGTCTGGTGCCTAAGCTGGGCCAGCTGAACTGGCCGAGAGGTGGTTGGCCTCTCTCTTTCTCTTTGCAGTCTTATATGCCTTCAGGACTTGTCTCTTCAGCCAATTGCTAGAACTCTTTACACAATGTTTCAAGACTCACAGACAATAAGCATGGAAACTACGAGGCTTATTAAGGGGTGGGCTTAAGGGCGAGGCTCAGAACTGGCACAATATCACGTCCACTGAATGCTGTTGGTCAAAAGTAAGTCATAAGGCCAGCTTAAATTAAAAGGGACTAAAAATTGACTCCTTGATGAAAGAGTGGCATGTAAGTATAAGGATGGGAGAAATTATTGACAGTCACCTTTGGAGACGATCTGTCTCATTCATTCATCATTAGAAGTGTTTACTGTGTCTTAGACATTGTTCTAGATGAAAAAAGACAAGGTTCACTTCTTCTGGCGTTTGCATTAGTAGTGGTGGGCAGATAAACAACAGTCAGTATAAGAATAATTTCATAGAGTGATTAGGATGATGTGCTAATGTATTAGTGGATGAAGGAGTGGCGACACACATCTTCCTGAGGCTATAGTATGTGTGTGTGAATAACAGGAAGTTTGCCAAACCTAAGACATGGGAGAGGCTCAGTGCAGGTAGCACAGCAGGTACAAAGGCCTTGAGACAGGCTCAGCTTAGCTTGTTTGAAGAACGGAAAGAAGGCCGTTGTGGCTGGAATACAATGAACCATGAGTACAGTCCCGGGAGATGTGGTGAAAGAGGTTGATCCTGTAGAGCCCTGTAGGTTATAGTAAGAAATTTTGTTTTTATTCTGAGTGAAATGGAAATCCATTGAAAGGTATTTCACAAGCAAATGGAATAATTTTATTTACAGATTAAATAGAAAAGGTCACTCCGTGAGGGAAAACTAACATTTTCTATTACTTCAGCCACAGAACACTCCTGACACCAAATGTGTGCGTTTCCCACAAAGCAATCTCTAATTTTTGATGGACACCCATTGAGTGTCCTATGATTTAATCAGTTCTGGCACTAACTGCCCAGAGTTAGTGCAGACCCCACAGGTTTTGGGCTCACTTCTACAAGACTGTCCCCTCTCTCACTTCAAGCACCAATCACAAGTCCCAGGTTGTCACCTGTATTTCTAACCAACCAGCTATAAATCAGAGGTTCCTTGAGTTCAGTCTTTTGCTAAAACAGCTCATAGAACTCAGGAAAACAGTTCAGTTACTAGATTACTGGATTCCTACAAAAGGATACAATTCAGGAACAGCCAGATGAAAGAGATGCATAGGGCAGGTATGGGGAAGGGCACAGAGCTTCCATCCCTCATCATATGTGCTACCCTCCTAACCTAGAAGCTTTTTGCATCCCTTCAGTGAGGAAATTTTTATGAAAACTTTATTACACAGGCGTGATTGGTTAAATCCCTGGCCATTGGTGATTGTGCTGAATCTCCAGCCCCTCTTCCCTTCCCCCACCCAGATTGAAGGTGGGGCTGAAGTCCAGCCATGTAATGCTGTGATTATTTCCTCCTCCATCATCACCCTTCACCCCTCCCACCCCGCATCGTCTTTAGGGGCTTTCTCAAAGTCACTTCGTTAACATAAACTCCTGTGTGGTTGCAAGAGGCTTGTTATGAATAACAAAGACCTTCCTTTCACCTTTCTTGTTCCAAAATTAAAAAGATATTTCTATTACTCTTTTTTTTTTTTACTGTTTTTTATTGAGGTATAGTCAGTTTACAATATTGTGTCAATTTCTGGTGTGCAGCACAATGCTTCAGTCATACATAAATATACATATATCATTTTCATATTCTTTTTCACCATAAGCTACTACAAGACATCGAATATACATATATTCATTTTCATAGTCCTTTTCACCATAAGCTACTACAAGGTATCGAATATAGTTCCCTGTGCTATACAGTATAAACTTGCGTATCAGATTTGTGGAGAATTTTGTCTCTTGAAGAGGCAATGTGCTGTCAAAGTTCAGCAGGTGCTCTGAGCGGCTGGGTGGGTCCGTGGATGTCAGTCTCGGTGTACTTGTGGGAGAAGGTGAGCTACGAGCGTCCTTCTGCTCCACCATCTTGGCCACTCTCCTCTATTATTCTTATCATTTAAGAAATTACAAGGTTTTTAGGAGCTCTGACCTGGAGCTAGAGATGAAAACTAAAATATATCACAGTATCAAACTCTGGTGATCTGAATATGCTTGTTTTGATAAATAGTCAAGCTTGAGTCTCTCAGTCTTAGAGAAGCACATACACAAATTACAGGATTCTGCTGATTTAAAGAAAAAAGAATTCCCAGATCCATGGACAGTGAAATAAGAAGGCAAGAGTAGCATATTTGGGGCCAACTGAAATTGTAAACTACACTGCTAGGGAATAAATAATCCATAATTTCCCAAGGAGAGTGAGGTGATTTTCAGAAATGCATCCAAGTAGGGTGTTCTGCCCCACCTGCTTTTTGAGTCAGTTGGCTAAGTTTAAAATTTTGCATGACCAGGTCCTCGCTCAGGTTTCAACTTGGGGATATGAAGATAAACTGCCTGGGAACATTTGCTAGTTCAAGTTAATCTCACCCATGTTCACCATCAAAATGATTTTTAAAAGAACCTATTAAAAAGTACAGATTGGGCATAGTGTTTGGACTAGCTATTAGGATATATACAAAGCAAAGTACAGAAATTTTTCTTTGTGAAATATGTTAAAGAGTAAGAATGAATAAATATTTTCCCTTGTTTATTCTAATAAAGCTTATATATTATTTAAGAGATTTAGTTTTCATCTTTGTATTTATTAAAGTCTGGAAAGAAATTCTCACAGGAATTCTGCAAAAATAATCTCTAATTTTAATTAATTTAATTTAAGACCCCATAATTATTGTAGCTCTAATGCTAAGCCCTAAAATTTGAATTTTAAAGTAAATTTTTAATAACATTTTAGAATTATAAAAGTATAAAGTGTTATTAAAATTTAATGTAAATATTATTAAAACCATATTTTAAGGTATAACATTTTGTATATAATTTAGAACATAGACAACTAGAAGAAGGAAAGATAAACATTTCAAAATTAAACAACCCAGAAAGTTCTTGCTATATATATATGTAAGTAGGTATGTAGAGACTTAAATATATTGATAGATCTAAATACATTTATGTATACATACAAATATTGGAATTGCATAGTTTTTTACATCTTGCCTTTTCTTATTAACATTATATCTGTCATAAACAACTTCCTATGTTACTGAGTTGTTTTCGCAATCCTGATTTCAAGGAGAATATAATAATTCATTATATTGTTATATAGGATTTATTTAACTCTGCTTCTGTTGTTTTCAGTGTTTGCCTACATCAGTCCTATGCTGATGAGTGTCTGCATTCATAAATCAGCCTGTGCTTTTGAAGCTATGAATCTGCTTGGAAGTTCATGTTTCATATTTGATTGAGAAGAAATATTTTATCTTAGGGGAGAGAAAAAAAGATAGTTTGAGAAAAAGAAATTTGGAGCACACGCTACTTGAATTTAGATTGCAAGTGCACGTGCTGGCTTTTATGAAACCACGCACTTCCTGCTCTTCCTTAATAATAGCAAATGCTGTTTTCCCAGTGCTGAGGTTCAAGTTTGACTTTAACATATGTGTGACTTACTGTTCCTACAGTTAGAGGACGCATTCCCACAGACTCCTTGACCAAAGTGAATTTTGTGAGAAAGGTCTTTGTCACTGACCTGAAAAAATTTGTATTTAATAAGTTTATGTCCGCTGTAACAAACAACAGATGTTGGAGTTCCTAACCATTCTTTTCTTCATTATTTCTGTTTTGAAATGAAAACAAATGAAAATATAACATTTTATATTAAATTTCCCACTTTGACGGGACAAAAGTTAAATACAAAATGTGTAAAATGAGATTGGAAGCCAAGTATTATTTTGTTTCCAAAACTCTCCAGATGGCATCAGCTGTTCAGATACAGTTTGGAAGAGCTGGGAAGGTAGAGTCAAAAATGGCCACATGGGTGTCACCATCCACGCATTAATTGCTCAGCAACAAAATAACTATGCACTTACAACACAGCATTCAAGAGCAAGGACTGTGGCTAGAGAAGCCAGTGATTTTGCACACTGTGTCCAAGAATCCCATAAAACAGCTGCTGTCCGAGGTACCCCAGCTGCCCTCCCTTCCTCTGAGCTCGTTCTGCCCTTGTCCCTCCTCCTCTTCTCTCATTGTGCTTATTTTTTACTTGTTTTGGTGACTGACTTAGAATCACTAACAAACTGCAAGTCTACAGGGATAGAATGAAAAAACAACTCTAAAATTTTGGAGACAGAAAAGCCAGATGCATATTTTAATTTTACCCTCTGGGGAGCAATACAGCTTTGAGCATGACTGGTCTGAGTTATAGAAGGTGAACCTGAAAGGCGGAGCACTGCAGAGACAGTAGAGAGTCTCAAACATTAGTTTGTATAAGAATGGCCCAGAGAGAGATCTCAAGATTCAGATTCCTGGACCCCCCGACTCTCATTCTGATTTAAAGGGTTAGGGGATACCTAGGAATCAGCATTTCAAGCAAATCCCCATGTAATTCTTATATGCATGGTGCTCTGACCATAGCCTTGGAAATAGTAACCAGACTATGGGCTGCAGGAGTGTGGGTTAAAGGGAAACTGCTCATCTGAAGTGATGTGCCTCAGTTTTCTCATATATGAACTGGGGAAATAAATCAATCTCCTGGCATTATTGGAAGCAGCACGTTAGTTCTGACTGGGCCAAGCAGGTCTTTCACTACTCTGAAAGATAAATTACTTTCTAGGGTATACAGTTTATGTGTGAAATATACAAGTTCCCATCTGCTGAAATGAGTCTGAAACTTTAGAATGTCCTGAAAAGTACATCCCTGCACCTTTATGTTTTGATCCATGGAAAAACTCAAACACTGGGGAGTTTGATAGCACACTATGGGTATAGAGCTTTTGTATCATAGTGTAAATAAAAGATCGGGTTGATGGAGGAAAGTGAAGGAAGGAAGTGATAGCGTGAAGGCATGTGACTAGGTAAAGGGTTGGAAGAGCAAAGGACAGACTCCCAGGTGTTTGTCTAAACCACGCTCTGAATGTGTAAGTAGCAAACTGGCTACCTGTTTTCAGCAACCTAAATGATCCTCTGAAGTGCAGATAGGGCCTAGCCCTCAAAAGTCCTGAGCAGCTAGATGTTGAGCTATGGTAACTCTTAATGTTCCTATTTTTGATGCAGTTCTTAGATGTTATGATGGCTTGACAAGATTGATAACCATCATCTTAGAGTACTTCTCAAACTTCCGTCATTTACATAGGACCACCATGATTTTAGCCATCATTGTAAAACACCTGTACTTGGCTTACTGATATTTTTCTTTAAACTTATTCACTGTTTTTTAAAACAATTTTGTTGTGAAAGGAACTTGATATTATTTTTAGTTGGAAACCAGCACCACTTGCCATAAACACAAGGTTGATATGCATAAATGCAATGACAGCAAAGCATGTTATTAAATGGCATCTGAACACAGCTGCTTTGGGAAGACTCTGACCCTCGGAATCTCTGTTTATCTGATGAAAATGGGGATTGGCAGGTGCTAGTACCACTTGAGCACTTCTCTCATCGCCAGCTGGGGCTTCCTACTTGATATAATCGGGAGGATTGGAAGGCAATGGAAAATAGACTAGTGCTCCTACTGTGTAATAAGATGTAATGTTCCTCCCTTGTGGCACCTGACTTGGGACAGCCCACGGTCCGGGAAATAGTCAGATCGCTCTTCGATAGGACTGACAGGCCTACCTCCCTGAATGCTTGGCTTCTTATCTAATTTGAACAATGGGTGTAACTTGCAAGGGTTCCATAAAACCCTCTTGTAAACATATCAAGGTCTGAAAAATTAATAAGCTTTAAAGGCAAATATTTCATATGTGCAAAGCACTCATCCGAATGGATGCATGCTAAATATTTCATGTAGGACAGGTTGTTAGCTAGACATCTGTCATGTTCCATTGTGCTTACTCTCTTGGTGATGTATCTAAAGAGCTTGTACATCTGAAGCTGGAAACATGAATTTCACTTCCCTTTCAATTTAGCTTTGAATAAATTTGAGCTTACTTCCCTGAAACCGGATTGAGTGATGAATGAAAACAGCCAATTAACCAAGAAGCTTCCCAGTATGTGGCATATCTATCCATTGACATTTGTGTACTTATTTGCAAGGAAGCAGTGTAGGATGAGTTTAGGCTTTGAGGAGAGATAGGCACCATTTACTACCTATGTTAAAAGTCTGAGACTAGTTACTTAACTTCTCCAAACTCCTAGTTTCCTCATATGTAAAATGGAAATTATGCTTAACCTCCCCAGAGTTGTAGTTATGCACTTAAAAATAAAGCAAAATGGAACAAAAACACCATGAGTAAATGGTACAATGTGAATAAGACACTTAGCACACTTATTGTCATTGCAAGTATCATGATGTCAATGAGGATGATTTTAACATTTTATATAAGAAAAAGTGATATGCTTGAATCTATGTACTACAGAAGCTAGTGCTTAATCGTAAAATCTTCAGTGTTTTAATTCAGGATGTCTTCATTTCTTTTTTGAAATCTCCATAGCAATTCCTACTGAAGGAAATAAGATGTCTGTAAGGTTTTACTTTCTAAAAGTGTGTTTTTGTATGTCTTATAAGTAAATATTCGTGCATGAGCTTGGTGAAAGGATATCCCTTTGAGATAAATATTTTCTGAAATAAACTTACTGAGTCATGTTGTACAGACCATGCAATTCATCCATTTCAAGGGTACAATTCCATGATTTTTAACAAATTTACCAAGTTATGCAACCATTGCCGTGTATTAGTTTTAGAACATTTTCATCACCCAAATAGCATCTCCAGTGCCATTTACCGTTATTCTCAGCGGTAACCTCCTCAGGCAACCACTAACATACTTTCTGTCTCTATAGATTTCTCCCTTTTCTGAACACTTTGTAAAAATAGAATTATTCAATATATGGTTTCTTGTATCAGCTTTATTCACTTAGCACAATACTTTTGAGGTTTGCCCACGTGACAACGTGTATTAGTAGTTTGCTGCTTTGGATTGATGAATAGAACTTCACTTTGTGGATATACTGGAGTTTGTTCACTCATCGCTTGGTAGATATTGCAGTTGTTTCTGATTTTTGGCTTTTACGAATAATGCTGCTGTGAACATGCATGTACAAGTTTTTGTGTGGTCGTAAGTTTTCATTTCTCTTGGGTGTACACTTAGAAGTGGTATTGCTGGGTCATATCTACGTTTAACATTTGAGGAGTTGCCAAACTGTGTCCCCAATTGGTTGCAACATTTTATATTTCTACCAGCAATCTATGTATTCCAGTTGTTCCTCCTAGCCATTCTAGTGGGTGTGAAATGGTATCTTGTTGTTTTAGTCTGCATTTCCCTAATGACTGCTGATGTTTTGTATCTTTTTATGTGCTTGTGAGTCATTCATACTTTAGGAGGCATATAGTTTTTAAATGTTTGATTTTTTTCTGGTTATCTTGATAATTTATTATGAGGAAATTGTTGAAAAATTGCTAAAGCAGCAGCAATAATATTCTGGGAATATCCAGGACTGAAGTGAACTTCTGAGATACCACGAGAACAGGCATAGACGTACTCATGAGGATCTCTTTGTGGGCAACACATTTAAAACTCTGCCTTCATAAAGGAAAACTCTACATGGATAACTAGAGTATGAGCTCAAAGTAAAGAATTTTCTGACTCTTGAGCACCCTTCCTATCCCTAGCACCTAGAAAAATGTCTGACACAATGCAGGCATTTGATAAATCTTTGTTGAGTAAATGGATACAAGGCGTATATTTTGAACACATTTGTTGGATAAAAGAGTGCAGATATTTCTGGTGTCTCGATAAGTAGGCAACTCATGCACTTATTTTCACAGATTAGAATTCAGGAAATTTGAAAACTGTTGTGTTTTAAAACAACTTCTCAAATCCTGTTAAAATATCATTTTTGTCAACTAGGGCAAAACTATTGGTGATAATGTAGAGTCATAATCTTATGAATGGGAACACAGTTTCATAAAAGCCGCAGCTCTAACTTAAACCAGTACCTCTGTTTGTTTTGTACTCCAGAAGTGCTCCTGAATACGGATGCATTATACTTTGAAAGTATAACTAGATTTTGATTTATCACAAAACACAAAAATAAAAACAAAACTCCTAACTTCTTCTCAATATAATTTTGTTTGCCTCTCTTCCCACTTACACTGACCTTTCTTAAAAATAGTCCAAGTAAGAAACAGCATGAATATAATATATAAATGTACATACATGTGGTAGCAAAGTATACTTTCCAACAAGGAGCATGCCAGCAGTTTAATTTGAAATCCACAATAAATATATAACTGGATTCTTTTAAAACGTTTATCCTTCCCCCCAATATATACATATTAATAAACTGAAATTGTATCATTTAGCTCCTAAGTGAAGAATGCTTTTGTGTTGTAATAAGAGATGGTTGAAGTGTTCAGAGAAGGAACAAGTTTTGCATAGACCTGAACAGTTTGGGTGTTAATTTGTGGATCCACCTGGATATACCAGAAAATATTTGTGAGTTAGATAACACTGTGAGATAGAGATTCAACAGCGTAAAACTGGGCCTCTATTCTCATCTCCTCCTTAAGGCACCAAGGTTTTCTTTTCAACCATATTGACTTTATTGGAAGAAAATCACTTTTCTGGCAAAGAATGTTTGCAACCTTTATGGTTTATCCTAGAATCAGATAATCAGAATTTTCCAAGCTTGTGATGGTTACAAAAGGAAGTGGGCAACATGCAAAAGGATCAGTGTTCAAGACACATTAATAAGAAAAAAAAAAGATACATTAAGGAAACTTTGGTTGCTATTTAGTCTTGATTATCTAGAAAAATTATTTGTGATGTTTAGCTCTGCTTTATTTTTTATTTAAAAATGGAAATATTAAATTACATATATGGATTTTAAATGCTGTTGGGGAAATTTTAAATATATTTTTAGCATAAATGTACCCCATCAGCATCAGAACATCAATAATGCTTCTCTGGAAAATTCTTGACTGCATAATCTGAAATCTCTAGAAAGCAATTAATTGTTGAATGTACTATAATGATCACATTTACTTTGTTTTTCCTGAAACTCCATCTGCTTTACAATAAAATTGTAAAGCAACTAAATACAGCTGTAACTTCTCTATTTTAGCTAAGCCAAGTTCATTAACTGTTTGCCAAGATTTTGGAGCCCGTATGAAACTGAAATTACAACCTGTAACACTTGAAGTCCCGGGTACAACTGAAGCAAGAAAGGGCTACGTAATAAGGTCTCAGGAACTTACAAGTACTAATGTAAAGACATGAAAGCTAGTGGAGAAATGCACACACTCCATGAAGGAACCCTTCACGTCTGTACATCAGGAGTGAAATGTTAGGAAAGACAGCATATCCCATTGAAGCAAGAAATGGAAGATCACCGTTTACATCCAATTAGACAGTTGCATAATCATAGTTTACTTAGAGAATGTGTATTATTCCTCCCAGTTGTCTTTATTTCTGAGCCATTCCTGGGGGAAATGTGAGGTGAGCAAGAAGTTCTTAGTCCCCTTCTCTCAAAATACAGTTACATAATCCAGTGAAAAATAAATACTATTTGTTAAGTATAATTTGAAGATGTATGTAAATTTTTTTTGCATCTCTTACTGAGAGTAGTTTCTTTATATCCACCTGAAAATAGGTCATCTGAATTGACAACAGTCTTCTAATCTTTTTAATCATTCATGCATTTCCTAGCATATATTTTATACTTCATGAATTTAGGAAGTTACGTTTCACAGAACAGCTAGAGAAAGTGTTAATGCGTGGATATTACCCCATCATGACTCCCAATCTAGATTAGGAATGCCTGTGTTTATTAAAATAGCAAACTAACTGCTTCGTCCATTGGCAGCTAGAGATGCTCTGTGGAACCTCGAAGGCTTGAGTTTTCTCTTGAGACAATTATAAAAAATTACAGTGAAGATCAGCTAGCACTGAGGAGAGAGAACACAGTCCAACATGTACAATCAAAGACAGCCTTGATTAATTTTCTTCATACCATAAAACCAACTGGATATGTTTTTAAAAAACTTTAAAAAGAGCAAAATATATCTGTATATGTATGTAGTACCTGTATGTGTGTAGTATGTGCATATATGTATATGTAGCATATAGATACACACGCGCACACTTAGAATGTTTGCAGACAGGCTGTCTATAATCTCTTTAGTATTAGTGATTTTCAAATAATTCCTTAGGTCAATACTTATTCTAAGCAATTATATACATTATTGATATGAATAGGATCTTAGTTTAATACGAAAATCTTTGTAGCTCTATTGACCACAGATTTAGTTTCTATAGGAAGAGTTTATAGGAAAAACTTTGTTTCATAACATAGATCTTAAGAGTTTGAACATAGGAAGAGTTTATGGGAAAAGCTTTGTTTCATAACATAGATCTTAAGAGTTTGAACAATATTAGTGTCACTTATAGTACAAGAATATATCATGTTCATTTGAGTATTACTTCTAAGTAAAATTTGGATATGACATTGAACCTTGGGTCCCAAGTCACCAGGGCCATATTAACTCACTTTTAAAAGTCGTGTTGATTAATTTTGTAACTGACAGCACTTATTTTTAAAAGTGATTAATTTATTTGTATTGGGCTATAACTGACATACAGCTATGTAAGTTTACGGTGTACTGTGTGTTGGTTTGTTACATTTATATATTGCAGTATGATTGCCATTGTAGGATTGGCTAGCATCTCTATGAGGTCACATAATTATAGTTTCTTCTTTGTAATAAGAACGATAAGATCTAACCTCTTAGCAACTTTGCAGTTTATAACACAGTATTATTGACTATATTTACTATGCTGTGTATTAGATCTCCAAAACTTATCTACTAGTTACACCTCAAGGTTTTAGGTAGGTTTTTGTTGTTGTTTTTGGAATTGAATGCATATGGATGTGCCATGTAGCCTGTTAAAACAGAGTTATACTGATGTAATATTGCTTTAAGGAAATTTTTCTGAATATTTTACATCAAGCCTTTTTTAAGTACCTGAATTGCATTAACCTTTCCACTCCAATGAAATCACCCTGGTGACTATAATGGGAAAGTCAGATTTTATTTTTATTCTTTAGTCTAAATTTTTAATTTAATTAGACACATTAGAGTGTGGCTATTTATAAAGTGAATCAATGCTGTCAAACATACTAATCCCAACTAATTACATGTCACTTCTAATGACTAGTCTATAAAATAAGTCTAATGTATTTCTATGTGATACGTATTTATCTGTATATGGTTAAACATTTGCCCTTTGTATTCAAATGTAGTATTCAAAAGCCATAAGCGGCATTTTGCTTGTCATTTATATTTATTTGTTACTAATGATTACTACTTGTATGTGTATGTTCAGGGACCTAGGGTGGGAAGACAAGCTTGTAGCAGAAAGATCAGCAATTAATATGCTGTTGCATGAAGGAGGTGAGTAATATGAACTTGAACTTGAGCAATGGCCATGAGACTGCTGAGAGACGGAACAAATTCATAAGGTATGACATCGGAATATATACAGGATTCAGTCATTGGTATTTTTTAAAACTTTCCAAGTAATTCCAACATTCAGATCAGTCTGAGGATCATTAATCATTGTTCAATTTAGGGTCTCAAGAAAAGCAACATTTAGGTTGACTTCTAGGCTTCTTGCTTATTCATGTCAATAGTAATGCCAATCATGGTTGAGGATTGGCATGATAAAGGAGGAATAATTTTATTTCAAGGTTTTTGCTGTTGTTGTCCAGCTTTGTATATATGGAGTTCAGAGCATGTATGGAACATCGAAGAAGTCAATGGAAAGATCTGATGTAGAGATATGCACTTTGTAGTCTCTGCAGAAAGATGATAGTTGAACTCATGGATTTAGCCAGGGAGTCTACAGAGAGTCAAGGAAAATAACACTTAGAGGCCAGTGGAGGAAGGAAAGCTTGGGAGCTGACTGGTAAGGAAGGATGACCGGAGAAGGAGCAGGTGAGTGAGATGGCAAAAAACAATGAAATGAGAGACTTACACAAGGGAAATGCTTATCAGAAATAGCCAATGGATGAATATCCATGAAGTTTTTTTTTTCAGTTTGGAAATATAGCTACTTTCTATTTGAGGGATCTGTTGTGTGGAATCACCCAACTCAGACTGCTGAGAGGAATCTCTTCTGCAGGTACACAATAGGGTATCTTACTTGTTACTTTGCGCATCATACACATATAGTTGTGTGTGTGTTTGTGCGCACAACATATGTGTGCATGCGTTTGTTTATACGTTGGATTGTCTATCAAACTCTCAAAATTTTTTATGTGATTAGCTGGCTGTGTAAGGGGGGAATCTATACACATATCCATGTACACACATAAGTAATTCTAGAAGTGGGAAAGACAAGGTCAGCGTGACACTTTGGTTTAATCTCCGCACCAACATTCCTCTCACTTCTCTTCCATCAGTGAACACTGGAGAGAGAAGGATATGAGTAGTTGGTGCCATTGGATGATGGAGTGGAGAGTGGCCAGATTTTAACCTGTGACCGTTTCGCATTAGAACTGCCTCCTTTTTTGGAAGGTTTCCACCTCAGATACATGTTCTATATTAATATTCTTCAACCTTGGCAGTGCATGAGGCTTGAGGAGCTTTTAAAAAATCTCAGTGCCCAGGCTTCACCCAGACCAATTGTATCAGAATATGTAGGACCCAATCATGAGTACTTTGGAGAACTTACCAGGTGACTCCAGTATGCCGTCAAGGTTGGGAAACACTTTCTTCTCTGTCGTACTGGTCAATCTGACAATATTTCCAAAAATCAACATTATCTGAAAGCATGTTTCTGTCTTTCTGATGACATTTCGTGTCCTAGTGCTCTGTCGGTACTATTCATGGTTTTACAGGTAAGCTCACCAGATGCAGATTTGGGATTATGCTAGTCAACTCAGACTGCCATGACAAAATACCGCAGACTAGGTGGCTTCAACAATAGAGGTTAATTTTCTCACAGCTCTGGAGGCCGAGTCTGAGATCGGGGTGTCAGCGTGGCTGGGTTCTGGGAAAGGCTCCTTTCTTGGCTTGTAGACAGCCACCTTCTCACCCTGTGTTCACATGGCCTTTCTTCCTCACAGGAGCAGAGGAGCAGGGGGTGGGGAACAAGCTTATTGGTGTCTTTCATTATAAGGGCTCTAATCCTATCAAACCAGAGTCCCACCCTCATGACCTCATCTAACCCTAATTACCTCCCCAAGGTCCCATCTCCAGATACAACCTCAGAGGTTGGGGTTTCAATGTACGACTTTGGGAGAGACAACAGTTCAGCCCATAGCCAGGGTCGTCATGCGGGTCTGTGCCATCATTACTTTTAAACCAGGAGACTTGTTTGAGACAAGCACTAATTCAGTGTAGTCCAGACAGATAAAAGTGCCCTTTGGTGTTGTATATAATTCAGCAGTGATAGTTACGTAACTACAATGAGCCATGACAGTTTAACCAGATTCAAATTTCGTTGCCAATAAGTGTACTCGTTTTGACAGATCTGTAAAAAAAAAACAAAAAACAAAGTTAGAACAGAACCAGACTTTTCTTGTAAATGTTTAATTTAGTTTGGAACTGCTTACCAGCTCTGGATTTGCGTTTCTCTGTCTTGGTGAATTCAGTGGACAGAACAGCATGTTGTTTAAGATAGTCTGGTGGCCGCCTTCATCTTGGCAACGACGCTGAATGTTTTCAGTCTCATTTATGTTCTCCCTGACGTTTGATGATGTTATGTCATCTCATTGTGTATGTTGCAAATAATTTGGCAGTGTCTTTAATAATTTCCTGTGTGGGTGCACTGGAAATTCATTTTATTCACTTAAATCCTCAGATTATGTTGTGTTCTGTGCATAGCATCCAGAGTGAAAATTTTCCATTTCTAATTTTGAGGCGTAAGTTTTAAGGTTGTTAATCTGTGTAGTATTATGCTTGTAATTACTGCAGCAGTCTGCTTCTCTCTGGGTGAGAGTGTTCATCAGGGAAGGTGCAGGTGGGGTTAGAGGATGAGCGAGAGGGATTGTGGTCAGCCTCCTTTATCCCTTTTCAAATTAGCAAGAGGACTATATTGTACATAGACCATAAACAGGCAAACAATTTCCGGGAAGTATAAAAACATTCTGAAGATCACACACCTGGCAGGGACTTGGCAGCTAGAAGATACAGAAAGTGTTAAGCAGTCAAACACATGAGGCATGGGAGGGCAATGTGTTGATGGTGATTGGCTAGACATACAAGTCCAAAGGAGGACAAAAAAGTTCTATGTTGTTCCTGTCTGTTTCACTGCGCACGTGCCACGAGGCAGTGCAGACCACAGGTGTTCGGGGACCACTTGAAGACTGAATGATAGAACAATCCCAGAATGACCTAAGGAAGACCGGCAAGAATATAAAATTAGGTCAATCATAGAAAGTCTCAGGGAATTCAAGTTTACTAAAAAGCACTCCAGGATCCAGAAGGAAAGTCCAAGTACAATTTAAGGTGAAAACAAACCCCACATGCTGATCAATTAAGAGGCATATGTGCAGAACCTCTTCTGGCCTGATAGCTCTTCTACTCGGGACCCCTGGGCTGTCTCTGCCTCTTTGCTGTCGCTGCATAGGATGTGCATGATTATTTATCTTTATTTCTGAAAACAGATTCTACCACCAGGTGAGTGAAAGAGACCTGAGGTCTGGATATAGAATTTATATTAGCAAATAGTTTTGAGTATCTACCAAATGAGTGTGACTTTAAAACCCCTCATATCTCAGTGATTAGCCTGAGAGGATTTTCTGTCTATGCAGTTTCCTATTCATGTACCCGAGTGGAGTTAATAACAGGACCCACCCCCTGGACTGCTGGGAGGACCTGAGTCAGAGAGATGTGTATAGGTACATGCTGCTGCTGTTGTTGTTATTATTATTATTATTATTACTAACCAGGTTAGGGATTTTAATCCTCTATCGCACAACTCAAAAGTTTACCATAATGCAGGTGGGGAGGGTGGGGTTGAGGATCTAGCTCAGTAGTGTGTGCTTAGCATGCACAAGGTCCTGGCTTCAATCCCCAGTGCCTCCATTAAAAAATAAACTTAATTACCTACCCCCTCAAAACAAACAAACAAAAAACACCTAAAAAAAAAAAGAACAAAAAGTCTGCTGTAATTCAGTCACTTCACTTCACTTTGCTGGAGAACATGATGTGTTTCTCTAAGGCAAAGGTAGTATATCCCACTAGGTACTTCGGGCAATTAACACATAACATTGCAATTTACTTCTACACATTAAAGCAAATATTAATTAGGCAAAGTCCTGGGTCTTCAGTAAGGCTGTAGCGTTAGGTGCAGAAGGTTGCTGTTTTGTAGAATGGATATACAAAGAGGTATTTCAGAGAAACATCAGATCTCCCTTTACAGCAAGCAGCACTGGCAATTGTTGCAGATGGACCGTGGGCTTCTCGAGGTGAACCAAAGCTGGCAAACAGGTTCAAGTTTTCTCAGAAATTACTGATTTTTTCCCTTCAGTGGGAAAGGACAAAGCCAAAAATGACAATGCTAAGTAAATGGAGAAGTCTCTATTTCTACAAAATAACCTAAGTTTAATAAAGCTCCCCCAAAGAGTTACAAATTTTTAAGTTGTATCCTTTAACTTAAAAAAGTAATAATCTTTGTTAATTTAAAAAAATATATATTTGGCCATTATTTTTCTTTATCGTTTCTATGTAACTAATAGTGTGTGGGCATACACTTACAGTGCTAGAAAACTGATGTAACATATCGCTTTAAGGGGAAATAAAATGATCATCCAGGTCCACATCTCTTACCTTGATTCATAGCGCAAATATTTCTATTCTTGGAGCATTACTGCAGCTTTGGTGCTAAGAAAATTACCGGTGGATGAAGAATGATTCTGCAGCCTTTCATCCTTAACAATTTTCACACCATCTCCATCAGTCTGACTTTGCAATCGTGCCATCTAGTGTTCAAACGTCCTCAGTACAACAGCTCAACTTCAGAAGCCAAATAACACAGGAAGTAACAAGCAAGTTACCTTTAACACAGTGTGCCTGGGGAGAGACAGTGTAACCAACAGCCCATCACTGAAACACTGAAACAGATTTCTTCTAAATATATATTTCTTGTTTATTTTTATTGCCTCATTTATTTATTGTGTTTAATTCATAAATATTTTTATATATTCTCTTTATATATAGTCACACAAATTATATATGACATACTCCACATGTTGAAATTATATGTACTTTACATTTTACTTTTGTATTCTTCTCTGTGTCTTCCTATAACTTTAACAAGAAGATCATTAGCTTTGAAGGCAACACAACAATCCAGTCGTGCATTGGGTCGGATTTGAGTGGATTGGATTAGAGTGGAATCAAAAGATGGAAAGCGTTTATTATAAAACCTGATTGCACTGCATATCCTGCCCAGGCTGTGGTTTTGTTGCTGCTGCTGACTGTGCCTTCAAGGGTCAGGTGCTTTGCTACATAGCAAGCGAAACAGAAGGGATTGCGTGAAATAGAGCAATTCGCCAGAAAACAAACAAAACTAGTGTCTTCCTTGCCTTACCTTACCATTGAGACTATTTTAGGTCTGTCTTTTTTTTAAAAAGAAAAACTTTTTTTGAAAGTGTTTTTAGGAATTAATGAGTTTGGGCCAAATGTTCAAGATGTCTGAGAGACATGATTTTTATTCCCTTTACTGGCCTTTGAGATGATTTCTGTATTGTCTATCAGTTCAGCATTTTAAGAGAAAAAAGTTCATTTATTTACTTATGAAAACAATAAAATTGATTGAAGAGAGACTCCGTCAGGTCACCTCCATCATTTTAGCATCTGCAAAATGGTTGACGATATGCTCTGACTGGCTCTGATGCTAAATGGAAAACCCCAGCCCTCGCCCTGTCTGATTCTGAGGTGGGTGAAGTCCCTGGTCCATGAGGTCTGCTCAGACCTAATCCAGTCCTGCTCTGAGCTCTGGTCTCCCTTAGCCTTTTGTCAATTCCTCGAGGACAGGGCGCTCCCTCCCACTTTGGGCTCTGTTTGCCTGCCTTACTTAAATCAGGAATGCCTTCTTTTTTCCTTCAGTCTCACTTAGTTCATTCTTACACCTCTTTAGATCTTAGCCTAAGCACCGTTTCCTCAGAGAAGCCCTCTAGCTCCTGGATTAGTCCTTTCTTGTTATTAGATGGCATCCAATACTTTTCCTTATTACCATTCACCACACTTTGTAATTATATACTTGTACTACTGTCTGCTTTGTATCTCCTGCTCCTACTAGATTATAAATTATGGCAGGCTAGAATATTCCATGTCACTGTGTTTTCTGTAATGCTCAATACAGAGTAGATACGTGGGAAATTGCTGGCGAAATTCATCTGAGTCCAAACTTGAGCACTGAGATGCCCGTTCCCAGCTCCCACGTAGATTTGCAAAGTCACCTCTGCTTTCATGTCATCCTTGGGACAAGAGAAGAGTCACTGAGGCAGGAAATCCCTGTGCCTGTATTCCAGCTTCTGAAGGAATACTCCCTGTGACCTGCGTCTTCCTGCGCACAGTCTGGGAGCAGGCTGTACGCTCCTACTCTTACAGAATCACTGACCTGGTTCACACCACTCTTCCTGCTTCTTGGGAATCGATTGACCTTTCACTCCCTGACCGCCAGTCTCTCCTTCCCACGCTCCTGTCCCCCACCCCCCGAAACCAAACCAAACCAAACAAAAACCCACTTCCTCTTGTCTTGACTGTCAGCCATCTTCATGGATCAAGAGGGAGATACAGAGTACAAAATATACATTAATATTTCAGTAAATCATCCTGTCACTCTGGTATTCAGCAAAGAATAAAAATAAATTTTGTACATTTCACAAAGGACATGTCAAGTTTTCATTGTTTATTTTTGTAGTACTTTCCTTCTCTTTCAAGAAGTCTCTAAGGGTTCCCAATTATCTCAGAATATTAGACAAGCAATCATGCTGAGATCAATCATCTTCAAAATGAGTTTTTCTTAAAAAGTCAAAACATGTCATATTAAACTTCAGGTATCTATAACCAATCACCAATGTCTTCTGAAGAATAAGAAATGAAGTTAGGATCCAGAAGTGATTCATTCTGACATTGCATATATACATACACACATACGTAGATTGGGTATTTTGGGTACATTGTATTATACTTTGTCTGGTATGCATGTTCTCATTGTTTTATGAAAGTAACACTTTTGCTTAACACCAAATACACACAAAAGAAAAATGCTTGCACTTTTGAATATTTGTAAACCACACCGAGGGTTCCAAGTGTCTCTTTAGGTCTCTTTCCTTCCCGCCTGCGGTAACATCTAATAGGCATTACCTAAATGTGTGCTTCTGGAAAGCCGGATTGACCGATTCAAACACCAGCCCATATAGAAATCTGACTCTTAGATGTATGTTTGATGTAAAAACTGATTAAATAGTATATTAAGTTCACTCTACAGAGAGTCATCACACTTCTATCTCCACAGCAACACGGATGTACACACAGTGGCATCACTTCTTAAGCTGTATCTCCGAGAGCTCCCGGAACCGGTCATTCCTTATGCAAAGTACGAAGACTTTTTGTCATGTGCCAAACTGCTCAGCAAGGAGGAGGAAGCTGTAAGTCAATGCATTTATTTCTTCAAACTATTGTTTGGGGTTTGTCAGTGTTCTTTGTCTTTAATCTATAAATTTTCCTTTGCCGCAGCCTTGGATTGTTTTCCACTATTCCAAATATTGACATTACACCCATTTAGAATTTATGCACACAACTCAGGTCCCAGTTTTGATCCTCTCTTTTATCAAAAGTGAAAAATGTAGCAGAATAAATGAACTCAGTACTCCTTGCCACTTTGTCCCCCTACATGGTGAGTTGTGGAGCTGCGTCAGGCCAAACATTCCATGAACAAAGCGGATGCCTTATTTCATAACCCCTTTCCATTGTGCGCCCCTACGTCATCTCCAACGGTGAGTCCTACCAAAGCCTGCCTCCTGCTTTTTTTTAAAAAACAGCTTTATTGAGCTGTAATTCATATACCATACAATCACTTATTTAAAGTGCACAATTCAGTGCTTTTTCGTATATTCTTGGAGTTGTGTAACCGCCACCAAATTCTAATTGTAGAATATTTAGTAGATTCTCATCATCACATAACAAACCCCATACCTGTTCTCCCAGCTCCTCCTTCCCCAGCTCTTGGCAGCTGTTCATCTATGTTCTGGATATTTGCCTATTCTGGATATTTCATGTAAATGGAATCACTCAGTATGCTTGTCTTTTGTGACTGTCTTGTTTCACTGTTTCCAAGATTCATTCCCGTTATACCCCATAAATCAGTATTTCATTCCTTTTATTTATTTATTTGTTCATCAGTTATGGGACATGTGTTGTTGTTTCCATTGTTTGGTTGTAGTTAATAAAGCTGTTATGAATGTCCATGTACAAGGTTTTGCAAGGACATATGATCTCATTTCTCCTGAGTATGTACCTAGGAGGTAGACCTCCTGGGCCATGTGTAACCCCATGTTTTGTAAGGAGGCTCCACCATTTTAAATTCCCACCAGCAGTGTGTGCTGGTTCCAGCTTCTCCACGTGTTTTCCAACCCTTGTTGTTATCTCTCTTTTTCATCATCCTAATGTGTGCAGTAGTTTGACTTACATTTCTCTAATGGTTAATAATGTCAAGCATCTTTTCATGTGCTTATTGGCTATTCGTGTATTTTCTTTGGAGAAACATCTCTTCAGATCATTTTCCCATTTTTAATTGAGTCATTTGTCTTGTTACTGAGTTGTCAGAGTTCTTTATAGTTTAGGTTACAAGTACCTCATCAGGTATATGATTTGCAAATGTTTTCTCCCATTCTGTGGGTTGTCTCTTCATCTTCTTGATGGTGTCCTTTGAAGCACAAAGGTTTTCATTGCAAAAAAGTACAACTTACCTATTTTACTTTTGTCACCTGTGTCATGTCTAAGAAGGCTTTAGCCCAAGGTCATGAGGATTTACTCCTATATTTTCTTCTAAAGCTTTGGTAATTTAGCTCTTTTTTAAAAAAAAAAAAATTTTGGGAGGGAGGTAATTAGGTTTTGATTTATTTATTTATAATGGAGGTACCAGGGATTGAACCCAGGACCTTATGCATGCTAATCATGAGCTCTACCACTGAGCCATACATACCCTCCCCCTGTAACTTAGCTCTTACGTTTAAGTCTCTGATCCACTTTGGGTTAATTTTTGTTCACAGTGTGAGGAGAAAGTCCAACTTCATTCTTTGGCATATGGACATCCACTTGTCCCAGCATCATTTGTTGAAAAGACTAATTGCTTCCCCCATTGGGCTTTCTTGGCACTCTTGTTGAAATTGCTGCCAGTTTTTGCAAATGAAGTTTTATTCCATTTGTTATGTAATATTGTCTGTGGCTACGTTTGCACTACAACAGAAGAGTTGAATAGTTGAGACAGAGATCATGAGTCCCAAAAAGGTGAAATTATTTACTATTTGGCCCTTTACAGGGACAACAGATCAGATTACATTCTCCATTAGCTTTTCTGGGACAACTTACATTTTAGAGGAAGTTCTACAATGAGAAGAATCAAAGCAATTAATCTCTTTGTGAAACACCTGGGAAGATCAGCCTTTCCAACCCTCCATCCCACCCCAAATGATGTTTCCTAGATGTCAGAGACTTATTCGTCAGTAGACGTGTGTTTGTCTGCGTTTCGGACATGCTGAAAATGAGAAGGACACTCACTACATCGAAGCTACTGTTTTCCCCAAATAACCATATTATAAATGAAGCTATCTTCCCTTTCAGCTATTGTGAACAAATGTTAAAAAGGTTAAGAGCTTCACTTAAATCTGTTTCTTCACAAATAGTGCTTACAGAGATATTTGAAACACTTTCACATCTTTGAAAATATTCCTGAAAAGTTCTCTGTGATGGTGGCTAGTTTGCAGGACAGGATCCTTCACTGGTAATATGTGAAACTAATTAAAAACAACTGTATGCCCATTTTCCAAGTGCTTTAATTCCAAAGCCAGCTCTTAGATAACGTTTATTCTCTTCTTTATACTCAGGGTGTTAAAGAATTAGCAAAGCAGGTGAGGAGTCTGCCGGTGGTCAATTACAACCTCCTCAAGTATATCTGCAGGTGAGAATGGCCCTAAAGACAAAACTACATTTTAAAGGACTATATTTAACCCGACATTAATTTACTTTTGACAGTGGGTACAAATCACCTAACTGCTCTGAGCTCCAGTGTTGGCCTCTGTAAAATTAAGAGGTTTGACAAGGTGATCTCAAAGGTTCCCCTGAGCAGGAAAGTTGCTTGATTTTGTCATTTGTTATCTCTGAAGTTTCTCTTCTTGCCTCTGCATATTAAAGATATGTTGTTTTGAACCTCCATCAAAGTTGTTTGAACATATACCACGTACCATTGTTTAACAGAAGGAGCATGTATCTTGGCACGAGAAATATCTGCCTGGCAGTCCAGATTCTACCCCTGACTACTTAACGTGTCTTTATGCAATTGTCTTGTCCTCTTTGAGTCTAAGGGTCCTAATAGGTAAAAGGAGTGGTGAAAACACACATTTCACAGAGATGTTTTAAAAAGTAAAGTATATTTTTAAATTATGTATATATACATATAGTGAATATTAATAAATACTATTTTTTTCTCTCAAGACTCATTGAAAAACCTTTTGTAACTCAGTTCTGCTAGAGCAATATTATACCTGGTAAAGCTCTTTCTTTCTCAATGACCATGTTTAACTTAAGGCCAAGGATGGTGAGTACCATGTCTGTGCCCCCATTTAAGAAATCAAGTATGTACAATTGAAACTTACTAAATTTAAATAAGGAGATTAGTGATTGGCACTACAAATCACTACAAGGTATCTTAAATGATAGCTTCCCAGTCCATTTTTAAATAAAATTCAAATTTTTAATTCAGTGCAGTGTATCGTTTGCATAAGTTTTGTATAATGATTAGATAAATGTTCAGCTTACTGGGAACTATAGAGTTTAAGACTAACACCAGACACTGTGAAGTTCATTGTCAATTCTAACTGAGAAGGAATTTCCAGAACCCCCTACCAGAACATTTTCCAGTGATATTTACATTAAGGAGACAAACAAGACCTTAGGTTTCAGAATTTGAAAAGGCAGGAAATAGTTTCACTGATGAGATAGACTTATTAACATGTAAAAGTTCCATCCAAGATTCTGAACTCATTCAAACTATTTCAGTGGATGAGAAAAGGGTAGACAGTCTCCTTAAGTAAAAGAGAAAAAGGCTTTTTCTTTTTTTTTTTTTTTGAGAACAGTATTGCAAGTTCATCTCCACAACAGAAAAACTTAACTTCTCTTAAAACATTTAAGCAATCTTTTAATTTCAGCTATTTCCAATAGGAAATGATAGTTTGACTTTTTGCCCTTCAATTTTGCTATAATTTAGGCTGTAACAGGAGTGAACATGAGGAATAGGCACTTTTTAAAACAGTCAAGGTATAGTAGTCAGGAGTGCAGACCCGAGGGTCAGATCACCGGGGTTCAGAGCTCAGCTCTGTCACTTATTAACTCTGTGTCCTTGGAGATTTTTAACCTCTCTGGTGCCTTAAGTGTCTCATCTGTAAAGTGGAGATAATAATAGTATTCACTTCCCAGAGATGCCTTGAGAATTTAATCAGTTAGCACAGTGACTGACACATAATGATGTAGTTTTATTTAATTAGCATATAAAATACTTTTTTTAAAATGTTTTATTGCTTCTTTGTCTCATCAGTACAATTAGTAAGCCATGAAGCAATAGAAGTTCTTGTAGAAATGAAGAGAGGATGGGGAGTGAACAAAAGCTGGAAGATTATAAAAACAGTCCCTCCTACTAAAATCATTCGGGGAAAGGACCACTTCATGCCTCTTATTCTTTGGCACCTAACCAGTTAAAAAAATTTGTGCTTGCAATTTTTCACATCAGTAGAACTGAGGTTTTAATTTAAACCATGTTGGATCTTATTTTTAACAGACTACAAATTTGAAGCTCTCAAATTACTCCACCAAGAGGATTGATTCCTCCTCTCTGAAATGAGAGATTGTACCAGATGATCTTATTTATAATTTTTGAATTAATACGTATATAAATTTAACACTGTATTTAGAGACTGGAAAGAAACCCATATTCTCGGATCTCAAGTCCACCTTTGCATCATCCAAACACACTTGTTCCTGTGACTGACAAGGGAAACCAAGTCAAGCCAAGCCAGGCCGGAGCAGATATTTGATATGACCCTTCCTGAGTTTGATCTTTAATAATTTGCAATAAATTTTGTCCACATTTGACTGAGAGATGTTTGATTTTCTAAATAATTTTGTGTTTATAATCAATCATCTTTGAACATCTTCTGGTTCATAGATTTCCCAGTAACCCTTTCTCTTCTACTGACAAATTTGACCCCATTGTGTTTTGCTCGTACTCTTATACCCAACAGGTTCTTGGATGAAGTACAGTCCTATTCGGGAATTAACAAAATGAGTGTGCAGAACTTGGCCACTGTCTTTGGCCCTAATATCCTGCGCCCCAAAGTGGAAGATCCTTTGACCATTATGGAGGGTAAGTAAATGACTATCTTACACCCTCATCTGAAGAATAGTCAGCTGTCTCTTTGTTGCCCTGACTGCACTTTCCTGTAAGGAATCTAGGGAAATAAGTGAATCCATGGTAACTCCGTTTATGGACTCAAGTTCTTAACGTGGAAAATCTTCTCTGAGAGTCAGGTATTTTATTTTGGAGTTTACTAAACATAACTTACTAAATGATTCCTCAGTAGTTTTATAAGAACTTCCATAAATCATCTGTAAAGTATCACACAAGAACCAAAAAAATATAATTCACTTTTTGAGGCCGATGCAAATTCTCAGAAAGTTCAAATAGTTACTATTTTAAGTTAATATATTTTTTATTAATTCTGGTTTTATTTGTCAGATTTCAAGGGGCAGAAAAATACAGTCCTCTGTAAAATAATGCTGCTTATTTACATTGGGTTGAAAGATGAAGAAATTCTGATTTTTTTAAATTACAAAATGCCTCCAATTCTCTTCTACAGTGAACTGCTACCTCTGTTTATGCCCAGCAGCCCTCAAGGCCTCAAGGTACCTTTCTTACCTGTGGCCATCAGTAGTACCACTGATGCACAGGTCTTGCTGAGCTGAAAGAGTAAGATTAGAGGATGGGAAATCCAAGTAAGCAGCAGCAAAGAGAGAAGTAGACATGGAGGTTGTTGGGAGATCTGCAGTGGGTATCCCTCAAGTCTTTGCCTGAGGGTTGATTTATGCCTGCATGCAAGGACACTACACTACTCTAGGGGGTGGGGGAAGTACCAGAAATCAGTGGTCTGAGCCCTTCCCGGGCCCTCATACCAAGCTTGAAATAATTGTGTTTCCCACAACCAGAGTAGAAAATCTTGATACTGAGGCATTGTGTAGAATCCTCAGAAGGGTATTACCGTGGTAATAATGTTACAATTATGGACCAGTTCCTATGAAATTTTTAAAAGAAATTCTATTGATTCAATGTAGGTTTGGGGAGAAAAAGAAGGAGGAATAGGTAGAGCACAAAGTAATTTTAGGGCCATGAAACTATTCTGTATGATACTGTAATGGTGGGTACATGATACTACGCATTTGTCAAAACCCAGATCTCACAAAGAGTGATTTCTAGTATAAACTATGGACTTTAATTAGTAATAGTAATAATGTATCAATATTGGTTCGTTGATGAAGCCTAAAACCATTAAAAACCTAAACTGCTTGTGAAGTCAGCCAGAAAGAGAAAGAAAAATACCATATGAGATCGCTCATATGTGGAATCTTAAAAAACAAAAACAAAGCATAAATACAAAACAGAAATAGACTCATAGACATAGAATACAAACTTGTGGTTGCCAAGGGGGTGGGGTGTGGGAAGGGACAGACTGGGATTTCAAAATTGTAGAATAGATAAACAAGATTATACTGTATAAGACAGGGAAATATATACAAGATCTTACGGTAGCTCACAGAGGAAAAAAATGTGACAATGAATATATATATATGGTCATGTATAACTGAAAAACTGTGCTCTACACTGGAATTTGACACAACATTGTAAAATGATTATAAATCAATAAAAAAAGTTAAAAAAAAAACCTAAACTGCTCTAAAGATTTCTCATTAGAAACTATGCAATTCAAAAGGACATGGATCAAAATAAAGCCTATAAGTGTAAAAAAAAAATCCAACTTATCTTCAAACACCTAAATCTATGCCAGAAAAAAGTCCAACATAATTTAAAGATATTTTTTCAGAATTAAAGCTTTAAAAATTATAAAGCTCACACTATTTTCCATTCACTTAAAAACAACCAGCATGCAAATAATCAGAAGAATATGAACGATAGCCAGGAGAAAAATTATCTAATAGAACGACCCAGACATAACTAGTATTGATTTTCAAATCAAGTGTCTGAATAAATAACCTGTTTTAAGTGTATATAAAGAACTCATACAATAATAATAAGACAATGAACACAGTGAAAATGAGTGAAAGATCTGAATTTGAAATTTCATCAAAGAAGATAAATAAATAACAAATAACAAAGAGAAATGCTCAATATCTTTAGTCATTAAGTAAATGCAAATTTATACTATGATGAGGCACCACTACACATCCTCTACAAAGTATAAAGTTAAGGTTGAAAATACTAAATTTGGCTGGTAGAAATACAAAATGTTAGAGCCATTTTGCACGTATTAGGCAAGTTTTTATCAACTTAATTATTCACTAACCATAAGCCCCAGCAGAGCATTGTGCTAAGTATTTACCCAAGAAAAAAGAAAATATATACTTATCCAAGACTTGTAGTCAATGTGGACTTTATTCAAAATAGCTCCCATCTGAAAACTAATTGTCTATCTATAGTTGAACAGATAAAAAATATTGATACATCCATAAAATGGAATACTGTCAGCAATAAAAGAATGAACTACTGACACATGGATAACAATATGGATAAATGACAAAAGCATTATGCTAAGTAAGTAATGCCTACACACAGAAGACTTCATACTATATAATTCCATTTATATGAAACTTTAGAAAAGAAAAAGATACAGTGACAGAAAGTGGATCAGTGGTTGCCATAGACAGGAGGTAAGGGTAGGGAACTGGCTTCAAAGGGGCACAAAGGAATTATCTATGCAACGATTAAGTGGTGTTTTCAGGACTGTCATTTGTCAAAATATATCATATACCTTACAGCTAACGTGTACATGTGCTAAAAATGAAACATGTGCAAGGTTATTCATTGCAAAAAAGCACTAACTGAATCTGCATTTACTAGAGTGCTGCCATATATATGTGTGTATATATGTATGTATTTTAAAGTGCCTAGGTGCTTCCAAAGGAAAATTGAATTCTTATCCAATTCTTATGAAGAAAAGTACCCATAATATGGGATCTAAATTCAATGTGTATATAATTATATGAGCCTGAGGGACTTGCTGGAACATGTAGCCCAGTGGGACACCCCAGTCTGCTTGGACTCTTCAGAATGGACTGGTGATCGTAGCCACTCTGACCTCACTTTTTGGGCTTCCTGTTTCTCATTAGTATTCTAAGGAAGAGAATGACAGAGAGGATGGATTACGAAGGAAGAAAAGACTGCATATAAAGACACACACATCATCACCACTACCAGGCTAGTCTGTCCTAAATGGCTATGAAAATTGAAACAAAGTCCCTTTACAAGGAACTACTGTCATTTATAATTCTGGAGACTAGATGAAAGCAAAGCCTCCTAAGGTAAAAGAAAGATACTTCTAAACCTCTAAGGCCCTGACACTCACTTCACAATCGTGGCAAGTGTACGTTTGCCTGGCTGTTCACAGATTCATCATGGAGACCTTGGGGTGTCTATCTTCCATTAATTAAATGCCCCACATAGTTCACAGCTATGATAAAAAAAAAACAGTGGTGTTTCAAATGGTATATTCCAGTGATGGGGAAAAGCTCCATTTTCCCAAAGTACTAGGCAGAGTCCTATACCATAGAGGCTGCTAACATTTGAAAGTGTGTCTGTTATACGGGCAAATGGTGAGCTAGAACTAAGAGCCCATGTCTTCAAACACAGTACATGATGGTGACAGTGTTGACAGCCATTAACTATGCTAAAATCTTTTCTTCAGATTCATTGCTACATGCATTGAAAGTAGGATGACAAATTCAGGGGTTACTAAAAGGGAAAAGATGGATATATAATACCATTAATTTCATTGTCTTTTTTCTTCCACAGCTCCATAATAATTGATGATGATTCAATAGATAGTTCTCTTTTGTTTAGTTTCTTATTTAGAACAACACCAAGGTTATTTTTTATTACTACATTTTTAAATCCAACAGCTGAAATATATTAAGACAAGTGCATAACTTAATAGTGAGAAGATGAAGTATAACATTTCACCCTGGTCACTCATCATCTATGTGTCCATGGGCAAAACCATAACCTCTCTGAACCTCAACTTTCTCATCTGGACAATGTTAAGTCCTATCTCATAGCCTTCTGAGAAACTTAATTTAGAAGATGTAAGTGAAACACTTCCACCTAACACAGTTTCTCAAACTCTAACACACACAAGAATCACCTGGGGATTTGGCTGAAATGCATATTCTGATTCAGAAGGTCTACAGTGGGTCCTAAAATTTTGAAGCTTCCAGGTGATGCCAGTGCTACTATTCTATAATTGCTGGTGTCATCTGGGAGCTGATTAGAAATGTAAAAAATCTCATGCCCCTCCCAATACCTACAATTTAATAGAAATTCCAGATAATTTGTATGAACATAAATGTTTGAGCAGCACTGGCCAGTATCAAACCTGACACACTGCAAATTCCTGATCTAAATATGTTAGAGGTTTTGAGTAGTTACAGAAGTGCACAGGATACAGTTGGATATAATGTATTTTTTCCTATTCGAAATTTGACTTTGAATTATAATCGTTACAATCAGAGTCAAATCTTGCCCAAGTGTTGCTTTAAGCTAGCGAGTGGCCTCATCCCACCCAGGTCAGGCCACTGACCTTTTTCTCACCTTGCATTGGTTAACTACCTCTTCCGCATTTTTGTTTTATTTATGAGTCGAAAGCATCTTACCAGTAAATATAAATGTCATTTGTATCGATATGAAAATAATATTGCTATGAGATAATAAGTCATATATGAATGCTGTATACAACTTTAGGGTTTGCATTTAATCCTGAAGTGTTTACCTCCTTTCACATCTATTTATGCTATTTTCCTATTTACTAAGTGAGCAGGGGATTTCTTTATGTAGTGCTTCATTATTAGTAAGTCAACACCTGTTCTGTTTCTGGGCCATTATTTTTGTGCATTAAAAAATTCAAAATTAGAAAAAAATGTAGTCTCTACATTCTACTCTCCAAAGTTGGTTGGCAGGTGTTTCAGGAGAAATCTTTACATTGTCAAAACCGCTTATCATTTTCTCCACCAAATTTATATAAGTATTTTACATAAAGATTATATTTACTAACTAAAATTAGTTTCCCTGCATTTATTTATCAGAGATTACTTTTAGGAGCTTTTATCAAGATGATATAAGCACAGTTAACACACCACATTAATATATTTCAAGCCAAAGCAAAAATAATTAATGCTTGCATTAGCTTATAGTGCTTTATTGTGGGTACATGAATAAAATTAACAGTTAAAAAGATTCTTAGGGGGTTGGGACACCCAAAGTTGTGAAACTAATTTAGAAGCGTAGTTAATGGTGGCAGCCTGTATTAAGGGGTGGGAGCCCCCAACTTGTAAGTCGGTGAGGAATACATAAAATGTATTTTGGGATTTCAGCTAAGACACCATAAAACCTAATAAGTCCACTGATTATTAAGAAGTGCATTACTGCTTTTTATAAAAGATTAACCTTTCTATCCACGGCTGACTGAGTGATTTTTACTGTCTGAAACTTGTAAGATATTGACTTCTAATTCATACTTTACAGTGAATAATAAAAATATGAGGATCAAATGAGAACCATAGTATTTTCATCTATGTAAGAGAATTGTTTTCTTCCTTGAAGGTCTTCTCTTTGTTTAAAATGCCCTGAAGCACTGATGTTTCTTAAAGAGCAGGTTTGCTAGTGACCAGTTCTCTCAGTTTTTGCTTAACTAGGAATGTGTTATTTCTCCCTCATTTTTGAAGCATAGGTCTTTTGGGTGTAGACTTCTTGCTTGACTATCTTTCAGCATTTTGAAAATTTCATCCCATTGCCTTCTGGCAATGAGAAATGATGAGAAGTCAGCTGTTAATCTTATTGAGAATCCCTTATGCATGAGTTGTGTCTCTCTTGCTGCTTTCAGGGTTCTCTCTTTGTCGACAGTTGACTATGATGGGCCAAGGTGTGAATCCTTTTGTCTTTACCTTACTTGTATTTGATGAGCTTATTGAATGTGTAGATTCGTGTTTTTCATCAGATTTCATCAGATTTCAGCAACTAGTTCTTCAAATATTCTTTCTGCTCATTTCTCTTTCTACTCTCCTTCTGGTGTCATTATGCCTATGCTGGTATGCTTCGTGGTGTCCCACGGCTCTCTGAGGCTCTGCTCATTTGTCTTCATTCCTTTTCCTTTCTGTTCCTCAGACTGAATAACAGCAATTGGCCTGTTTTCAGGTATGCTGATCCTTTCTTCTGCCTGCTCAGGTCTGCTGTTGATCCCCTCTACTGATTTTTTCATTTCAATTATTGTATCTTGCAACTCCAGAATATCTGTTTGATGCATTTGTTTCTATTTCTATTTGCATTTCTATTTCTGTTTATGTTTAATGGAGGTACTGGGGACTGAACCCAAGACCTCATGCATGCTAAGCATGTGCTGTACCACTGAGCTATTTCCCTTCCCCCTGGTTCTTTTCTATATCTTCAGTCTCTTCATTGGTATCTGGTGAGCCATTGCTCTTATTCTCCTTTGGTTTCTTTAAACATGGTTTCCATTTACTTATGAAAGCACATTTGAAAAAGTTCAAGTCTTTATCCAATGAGTTCAGTGTCTCAGTTTCCTCAGAGTCTGTTTTTTCCTATACTTTATTTATTCTTTACATGCCTCATTATTTGTTTCAAAACTAGACATTTTTAATAATATAATAATGTGGGAACTCTGGATATAAGACTCTCACCCTCCCTTTGTTGTTGTTGCTGTTTGTTGTTTGTTTAGTAACTTTTCTGGACTAATTCTATAAAGTCTATGTCATTTGCCATCTGTGCCATTGAAGTCTCTGCTTGGTTTGCTTAGTGGTCAGCTAAGGATTGAGCATAGATTAAAAGGCTAGAGCCAATAAGTCTCCCATTCTTTATCAAGGGGCACTGAGTGCATGTTGGGGCAAACCTTCAACACTCAACCAGATGGTTTACAGCTTTGCCTTAGCCTTCAGTTCCTGCTTATGCAGAACCTCAAGATCAGCTAGAGGTGAGAGCTGGGGGAATTCTCAGTTATTTCCTGAGCATGCACACAGCCCTGGGCATGCATAGAATCCTAAGCATTCATGAAATCTTCTAGGTTCTCAGGAATATAACAGAGTTTTTCAACACCTCCTATGGAAATCTCATTCCTTAGATTTTCCTCCTAAGCTTTTGGGTTAACTTATTGTTTAGCTCAACGGTTATACACTTGCTTCAAGCAGCCATGATTTTAAATGAAAGTGCCCCTAATTACTCTTGACAAATGCTCCTGAGAAAAATGTTGTTCACACTGGTCAAATTTCTAGTCAGATAAAATGAAGACAAGCCTTTTGAGTGGCATCTTCCAGGGAACCGCCAAACAAGTCAAACAATGACAGTTCTTTGGGAATGGGGCTTTGAAGGGGCTCCAGCCCTGCTTCTCCCATTCTAGTTGCTGCCAGACTGCTGGTTCCCTTTGTGATTGTGGGCTGTTGGTTTTCAAGACTACTACAGAGCTAGGGAGAGGAGGGGAATTAAAACACCATGGAGCTTGCTGTTTTCCACCAAGATTCAATAATTTTTCTTGAATAAACACTCTCCAGATTTCAAGCCTTTAGTTTATTTCCAGCTTTCTGAAAATGTTGATTAAGAATGTTTTTGTCAGTTGCTTTTATGAAGGAGAGGATTTGTGTAGTTCTTTATTACACCATTTTGGCTGATGCCATTTAAAATGCCCTGAAGCTTTTTAATGATCAGCAAAAGTTGTATGGAACTTCATTGTCTTGCTATATTATAAAGACAGATCATATATCTACTAGAGATTGTATGGGTTTCCACTTCAAGATGCCACTAAAATGTCTTGATTTGAGGCAGGTGTCAGATGAGAGATCACAGTGACCTCCTCAGAGAACAATTTCTCATAGTTAAATGTCGAACTTCAAAGAAACGTTGTATGATGATTAAAGAGAGCCTGGTCTTCAGAACTGGCTACTTCTGGGTTCAAGCCCTGCATCTTCACTTTAATAGCTTTGGGATGTTGGTCAGGTTACTTACCTTTTATAAGACAGTGATAATAACAGTGTCTATTCATAGATTTGTTTTAAAACCCAACTAAACTAACAAAAGTAAAGTTCTTTGTACACTTCATGGCACATGTTAAGTGCTCAAGACTTCTCACCACCGATTGCTATTATCATCATTAAGAATATGTTTTGGCTCTGCCTATAATAAAGCTGAATGTTACCTGTACATGGCTCTTTAAGAGTCATATTCAAAATAGGAAAGAAATCAAAACTGTTTCACTCATACTACTTTGTTTTCTGTGCAATTCCAGGCACTGTGGTGGTCCAACAGTTGATGTCAATGATGATTAGCAAGCATGATCACCTCTTCCCCAAAGACGCAGAACTGCAGAGCAAGCCCCAGGATGGGGTGAGCAACAACAACAACGACGTTCAGAAGAAAATCACCGTGGGTCAGCTACAGAACAAGGAGAACAACAATACCAAGGACAGCCCTGTAAGGCGGTGCTCTTGGGACAAGTCCGAGTCTCCCCAGAGAAGCAGCGTGGATAATGGATCCCCCACAGCCCTATCAGGCAGCAAAACCAACAGCCCCAGGAACAGCGTTCACAAGCTGGACGTCTCCAGGAGCCCCCCTCTCATGGTCAAAAAGAATCCCGCCTTCAATAAGGGCAGTGGGATAGTCACCAATGGGTCCTTCAGCAGCAGCAACGCAGAAGGACTTGAGAAAACCCAAACCACTCCCAATGGGAGCTTACAGGCCAGAAGGACCTCTTCACTGAAGGGGTCTGGTACCAAAATGGGCACCCACAGTGTACAGAACGGAACGGTGCGGATGGGCATTTTGAACACCGATCCCCTCGGGAACCCGGCGAACGGGCGCAGCATGAGCTGGCTGCCCAATGGCTACGTGACCCTGAGGGATAACAAGCAGAAAGAGCACGCGGGAGAGGCGGGCCAGCACAACAGGCTGTCTACCTATGATAACGTCCACCAGCAGTTCTCCCTGCTGAGCCTCGACGACAAACAGAGCGTCGACAGCGCCACCTGGTCCACTTCCTCCTGCGAGATCTCCCTCCCGGAGAACTCCAACTCCTGTCGCTCGTCCACCACCACGTGCCCGGAACAAGACTTTTACGGTGGGAACTTTGAGGACCCTGTTTTGGATGGGCCCCCGCAGGACGACCTTTCCCACCCCGGGGACTATGAAAACAAAAGTGACCGGAGGAGTGTGGGCGGTCGAAGTAGCCGTGCCACCAGCAGCAGCGACAACAGCGAGACGTTTGTCGGCAACACCACCAGCAACCACAGTGCACTGCATAGCTTAGTGTCCAGCCTGAAACAGGAAATGACCAAGCAGAAGATAGAGTATGAGTCCAGGATAAAGAGGTGAGGCAGATCTGGAGCCCCTCTCTGTCCCAGAGGGTGTGACCGCCTTCTGCCCTGAGACAGGCTCACCCAGGAGGTTAAATATGCTGATTCCAGAGTCAGAGACCCAAGTTCAAGTCCTAGCTTCACCATTTGTCTGTAAGCTGTGCAATTTTAGGAAAGTTCACTTCATCTCTGTGAGTCTCAGCTTCCTAATGTGAAAATTTTAAATTCTGGTCGTATCTACCCCAAAAGCATGTAAGAAATCATTGCACATTGTCCCCGGCAGAGAATAGGTGCTCAATAATGCTGTCTCTTGTTAGTGCTAAATTAACGTGTGGATTGGTGTTAGAGGGCTGGAGAGGAGCGTGGGGGGTGGAGGTGAATGGAAAATAAAGAGTCTGTTCTCACTGATGGGAGGAGGATGAGATGAAGGTAAAGAAAAGTTGTAGAGCTCAGCAGCTCTTTATTATTCATTCCTTCAATTGCTGAATGCTTGAGTGGATGTCTGCTCTCTGCCAGGCTCAGGCCCAGGTCCTGAGGATTCAGCAGTGAGTGAAACAGACAAAACCTCAGCCCCTATGGAACATGCTTCCACTCCACTGGAGGAGACAGATGAATAAGTGAAACAGATCTCATGCTAAGTAGAAGACAAAAGCAGGGAAGCGGCTAAGAAGTGTTGGTGAGGGCTAATTCTAAGCGTAGGGCCTTGTAGGAGGTTACAGAGGAAGTCATGAAGGTACTGGGAGAAGGGCAAGTGGAAATGCCGAGAGATGGGCTGGGCGGGGAGCTCGGAGAGGTACCATAGAGCCTTCGGGATCATCTAAAGTCTTTGGCTTTTATTGAGATTGGACTCCAGGGAGGTTTTTTGAGAGAAGCGATGGCATGAAGTATATTCATATGGACAAGAGAAGGTGTACCCTAAATGGGGAGCAAAAAATATGATTTATAAGGAACAATTGTGCTGAAATCTAATTGGTATCAGTTGACATCGTCTCATAAGGTGACCAAGGCAAGAAGTTTGCTTAGCAACTTAAGGGAAGCAACCTGGGCAAGACAAGGGGCCTTGACTAAGCAGCCCATGTGGACAGTGCCCCTGCCCATCAGCTTTCTGTGGTCTCGAGAGGCAGGAGTTCAGAGAGTGGAGCCCAGGACTCACAGATACAACCTTGTGCTGGAAACCTGAAGGTCACCACACCCCATGTTTTCACTGGGGGCATAAAAACCACGAAACAGATTGTTTTTATGTTCTCCTTTCAGCATTGTGTAGGGGACGAACATTGCATGCTCCAGTCGGGAGAAGGCCTGAGGCTCAGTTCGGCCTGAAGTAGCCCCTCCGGTGGCCTCAGCCCCAGTTCCAGGCTATGGCCGTGGTGGACCTCTTCCTGTGCAGTTGTTCTAAGATCCTCACGGTCTGTGAGCATCAATCTTTGTCCTGCTTCAACTGCTTCCATGGCTCTAAACCCCACATGGTTTCTTTATTATATATAAAATTGACCTTATTTTATTTTAATGTTTCCCATCCACTTATCAATTATCAAGCCAAAAGACACATATTTTTAAGAGCTATGGTAAAATAAATATAAACAAAAATACTACTTATATGTTAGATTGAGAAATTACTTCCTTGGAAACAGAAACTTGGCTTGAATTCTCCTATTTAATGCCAAGTGACAGGAAGTTTATATAAGAAGAAAACTGATGTCGTTGTCTTATCAGTTTACTCTTCTTTCTGAATGTCGTTTTTGGAACCACTGGCTACCAGAATTCTGAACTGCTGTTGAGATAACACTCGGAACTTGCACTGAGATAGGAAATACATTATTCTGAATGGCTGCAGATGTACACATTCATTTATGAAAACAATTCATAAACAATTCATTTATGAATACATTCATGTTCCAAGTCTGTGGTGCATTCATGGACTTCAATAAAACAGTTGTACCCTCCAACAGCATATCATCTCATTGGCCTCTCTCACTTTAGCATTTCTAGCCATGTGACAAGCAAAGGGAGGTGCCTGTAATAAAGTAGGGCAAGGGAGCTGGCTCATGGCCAAGCCACAGAAATATAAGACGTAGATGTTCCAGTTAATTCTTGATTATTCCTGTTTAGAATTATACATTTCTATATTCTTTTTAACTCTGCCCCACAAGTACTGATGTTAGATAGACAGACAGATGATAGATACATACATACATATACACATATGTACGTATATACATCCTTAAATAGACAGGTGATAAATAGATGGATATTACTTTATTTTATCAATCCTTGATATGTATGATTTTTAGTTTTTAAACATGTGAGTTTGGTGTTCTTCTCCCTCTACTCCCAAATTAGTTTCTAGCCTTATCATATTGTGGTCACAGAAATTCATTTGTATGATATCACTTATTTGGTCTGGTAAGAAGTATTTATTATTTACTATTGGTTTGAGACTATATATATGACCAGTAGATCAAATCCATTAATCAAGCTGTTCAAATCTTTTACACTTCCTAATTTTTATTAGAGAGATCTGTAATTTCTTAAAATTTCCTAATTTTTGTGGATTTATCAATTTCTCTTTATAACTTTGTTGTATTTTATAGTTAGTAACTTGAGGCTATATCTAAATGAATAAAAGCTCAGAACTGCTGATATCTCTCTGATGAATTGATCCTTTTATCATTATGTAATAGTCACTTTTCATTGTAATACTTTTTTGCCTAAAAACCTATTTTTTCTGATATTAATATTGCTATATCACTTTTATTTTGATTAGTAACTTTTTGCTATATTCTTTCCATTAACTGTCAAACATTGTTTCATTATTTGAAGACATGTATTTTTTAAGTTCTGGAATATTTTTATCCATTACTTTTTTTATTTATTTAATCTCTCCCAGTTTCTCAATTTTCTCCCTCTACAACTCTTACTAAAGTATGTTGGACCTTCTTACTCCATTCTCCATCTCTGTTAACTTCTCTTTCTTATATTAAATTTCCATCTTTTTCATTATGTGAGGCACTCTGGGTAATTTTTTTCAGATTTATTTTCCCATTTATTTATTTTCTCTTCTGCTGATTTAATTCTGTCATAGCCCATAAGTAGAGCTTTTGTAGTCTCTTTTTCATAAAGACAATTGATATTTCAAGCTCCAGGCTGAGTCACGTTCAGCCTTCTGCCTCTCTCATACTGGAGATCTCCTCCCCTCCACGTGAAACATAAAAGTCTAGTAGCTGTATCTAGGGCTTCTGTCCAGGATCAGTACCCCTCATGTGCTTCCGTTTGCTGTTCTGTATTTATATTTCTTTCTTGGTTCTGATACCTAAAGGTGCTCTTTTACTTCTTTTAATCCTGGCTGTGTATTTTAAAAATATTTTTCTTACATATTTTTTCAGCATTGCTCTGTGTTTGCAGTGGGAAGGGTCCCTTCTCTTTTTAACTCAGTCTATTAGGTTCCTGGAATTTTCATGCAAGTGCCTGATACACACAAGTGTATCAGTATTTTTTTTTTAAAGGATTGGCTTCCTTGGTATTTAAGCTTGAATTTCTTCCAACTTTTTTTATTCTAAAATAAATCGCTTTAGAAAGCAAAGAGAATATATTATAAAATAATTATGGGTGACAGCCTCTACACTACCAGGTTTCTGTATAAAAATGTGATCATGTGATCAAAATAGCCTTCTAAACTGATTAAAACAGATAAAAATCACAGAATGTGATTTTTTTTTTCCAAACCCAGTTGCTTACAAAGGGAGAGCAGATTCATTTAAGTGCTCTTTTGATTATCTGGATGAAATATCAATATATGAGACTCTTATTTCAAAACAGAAAAGTAATTGAGATTTTAATTTGAAAATTATTAGCAAAATAATCAAGATTTCTGAGAGCTACATGTGCATTAGCCTTTCAAATTTCAGTAGTACAGCAAATTCAAACCTATCTCCAGGACTTTAGCTCAGAATAAGAGAAATTTAAACATCAGCTATTACCAAAACACATCTTATAATAACCAAGTGCTTAATATTCCTCTTTGAACAACAACAATAATAAATTTTGTTTTTGAACTTGGTGCTTATGGAGAAAACTCTGCTGTTTTTTAGGAAATTATCTAAAATTGGACAGTTATCCAAAAGGATACAGTTATCAATCTCTAGAAATACAAACCTAGAGTTCTTAAGGTAGATTAATTTGGAAAGCAATGGAAATTGCAGACAGCAGGCTACTTGGGTAGACTCCATGGTCACAAAATGTCAGGGGAATTACTTATTCAACACATGTAATCTCTACTTGTTAATGTAAGGTGGCTATTTTCTGTACCACTTTTATAAGCTGGGACTCTGTATGTCCCTGAGAAGTCCATTCTTAGCAGTGGACTTAAACTCTCTAACAATGACATTTTCACCGTCATTCTTTTTCATTTGATAGAAAGAAAAAATGACTGCCCTCTTTTTCTTCCAACTTTATCAGACTCCCCGCCCCACTCCCCGGCCTCTTTTAATAAAGTCAGATTTACATTTAATGATCCAGGAAGCTTTGCGGTTTGGGCTGCCTCCTGCTTTGCCATTCGGTGCTGCATGACATTGGTCTCTGGCTTCTCTGAGCTGAAATTCATTCATTCACCATCAAATGACAATGAAGTGCCTCCAAGAGAGGTCTTGGGGTCTTGTCAAAATGATAGTAAGTCATCTTAGGAAATAGTAAATATATATATATATATATATATATATATATATATATATATATATATACATATATACACACACACACACACAATTGTATATATTAGAATATACAATATGTTATACATACAAATAGTAAATATATGTATACAATTGTATATATTAGAACATACAATATTATGTATGTTATAAATATAAATATATATATATAAAACACCTTTTATTTGGTGGATCTTGCTTCACTGATTTGAAAGGGCTCATTCCAATTTCCCATGCATTGCAGAGACAGAGTTGAGAAAACATTTTTACCCGTTTTGCATTTGAGTAAATTTGCTTTATCTCTTCTTCCCTCCCCCACCTTCTGTAGCTTAGAGCAGCGGAACTTGACTTTGGAGACAGAAATGATGAGCCTCCACGATGAACTGGATCAGGAAAGGAAGAAGTTCACGATGATAGAAATCAAAATGCGAAATGCCGAGAGAGCAAAGGAAGATGCAGAGAAAAGAAATGACATGCTTCAGAAGGAAATGGAGCAGTTCTTTTCAACATTTGGGGAGCTGACAGTGGAACCCAGGAGAACCGAGAGAGGAAACACAATATGGATCCAGTGAGCCTGAGGTCCCGCTGTCTCTGATGGCTCTGGGAAGGACTCTGGGGTTCTGGTGGGAATATTCAGTGGGCTCAGGTGGCTGGTCACCTGGCTGTACAGTGCTCTAAGGGGGGAAGGCATGTCATTTACCCACATGACCCATTCATATCTGCAACGTGTACCAAAGTCGTGTCATGCCCCATATGCTACTGTCAAGTGTTACAACTGGATATGTGTATATAGAGTAGTTTTTAAAAAGTAAACTAAAAATGAGAAGCATAGCTCAAGAATTATTTTATTGCAAGTCTTGTATTTAAAATGTTAAATCAATATGTTGTTGCAATTTAGCTTGCTTTCAAGCTTCACCCCTTGCACTTAACATAAGCTATTTTTGGCATTGTGTTATCATCAGCTTATTTTATAGATCAATATTTTTTTTATTTCCCCTTTTGCTGAGGAAATGAAGATGAGCAGATATATAAATATATATATATAAATATATATATATATATAAGATGAGCTATTAAAATCAAAAGAATACTTTGTGGCTGGCTGTGCTGTTTGTGCCAGTAGACATTGCCATGACCAAAAAGAGACATGTAAATGATTTTTATAAAATACAGGAGAATCACCAGGAACCTTTGAGATGCTCTTTAAATTCAACCCTTGACATTGCTCAGTTTTCTTCATGAGATGATTTGCCACAGGACATTTTGGACTGTGTGAAAAAGTCCCCTTCGCAAGGTCCCTTGTCTGCCTTGCCAGTTCCAAGACGCACCGTCTCCTATGCAGGATGCACCTTAGAAGGAAAAAATGATTTTTTCTTTCTTTCTTTTTTTTTTTTTTTAAAAAAAAGCATTTAAGTAGTCATGCCTTGAATTGCTCTTTCTCCTGGATGGTTATGAGAGAAATTCTTCCTGCCATTGGGAAGTTGAGAGACAGTACTTGCTAAACAACGCCTACGTGAACATCTGTCCTCCACACAACCCCCCCTCACCCCACCTGCCCTCTGGAGCCCGCGGTGGGCTAGCATCACCATGTCTCTCTTGGGTAGGCTGCCTCCGGGTGTGCCATGAATTCTTCTTTCACTCAGGCCGACTGTCCTTTTGTCATCTAGGGTTCTTTCTGAATGGCAGCATGCAGAGGCAGTTTGCAGCCAGAGGGAGGAGATGGAGAGGAAGGGAACCGGAAGGAGAGGGGGACAAGTTTGGAAGAAACAAGCTATTTTGCTTCCAGTTTTTACAATACTGTTCTTCCTTGTTGGAAACATATTTACTCATGATAATTTTAAAATGTGAATCTTACGAAGTCCAATTTAGAGAAGTTTGTGGACATCAGTAATGATAACTTTCCAGCGAAGCCCAGGGCTCTCTGGAGCTAGACTCTGGGGAGACCAATCCTTCACAGTTCAATAAGGCAATGATTTTGAGAAGCAAAGCAAATAAATCTTTCTCACGCTCGAACAAAAAGTTACAAAAGGCATCATGAGAAATAAATACTACTCGAGTTGATGGGATTTGCATTGTCTGAAGGGTCTATGTTTGTGTGTATTTATTTATTTTCAAGGGCAGAATTCATTCTTGTCTCTGCTGCTTTTATTTCTACCCTTTCACTGAGCGAGCTGATGTGGTCCTTTGGTATCAACCACTGTCTACCTAGCAATACCTTCCTCAGCTTTAGTTTCCTTCTCTCTTTCCAATTCTTTAACCACTCCTACCTGGCTATCCTATAGGAAATTGAAACTCAAAACGTGCAAAAATGACCTCAGTAAGTCTCTTGCCCTTCTCATCTTTTCCCAGGCCCTATCTCAGTTAAGAAAAACCTCAGACTCAACCAGGAAGCTCTGTGACGCGATAGTGAAAATCAAAGGCAATGCGGTCAAACTGCCTGTTCAGATCTACAGTTTGCCGGCTGCTACTGCATCTTCCATACATCACCTTCTTCCATCTATAGAATGGGAATAATAAAAATACTGCTCGCATAGACTCGTCACGTGGTTTCAATGAGGTAGCTCGTGTTGAGGCTGATCAGGGCACCTAGCATACGGGAAGGACTCCATGAACCTTAAATCTTACTTTTCTCTCCTCTGTCCTCTTCTCCATCTTCTTCACCTTTAAATTCACTCGCCAAGTACTTAGTCCACTCAGCCTCACCTTTTTTACTTCTCAATGAGAGCATCGCACCCAGCTGTTCCAGTCTCTCTCCTCTACTCTCATTTGCAGACCGCCCTTCTGACCATACTGGGAGCTTGCTAACAACATTTGACTTACCATCAGGATCATGCCCTTCACACAGTCTGTATGACTCTAGCCTTCAGTTTCATTCTCATCTCCTACCGTGTCCCTCCACACCTGCTATGCCATTTCATGCCTCCGGAACGTTCCACAGTCCAGATTTCGTCCCCATCTTGACTGCCTTCCTTCTGTCTGACACACTCCAACCATATTTTTTTTTTTTTTGCCAAATTGAATGTCAGCTCCCCTCTGATGCACCCTTGATGCAGAGTTAGTTACCTTTTGTGTTCCCGACTTGTGTGTATCTCTTTTAACCTTTCCTATATCTGATTATTTTTGTCACCAAATAGGAAGCACTTTAGGAAGTGGTGTAGTGGAACGGTAATGGCAGGAAACTGAGAGCCAGACAACGCTATGCCTCTCAGCGTGCCTGAGGCAAGACGCAAGGCAATGACAAGTCACTTAACCTCTCTGAGCCTCATCTGTTTTTTAATGACAGTTTTTTCATCTGTCAAGCAGCAATAATAACTCCTACAAAGTAAGAAAGTTGCAATACTTACAGGTGAAAGGTAATGCGTCTATCCCAGTGCCTGCCACTTAGCTCTGCTGATAGCGCTATTGCTAACAGGAGCTTCTTAGGACACCAAAATGTGCCTTATTGATCTTACATCCCTCCCCCTCCGCCACTATTATGCCACGGGGTGCCAGCGCGGAGCGTTAGCAATAAATCTGGCCTTTGATTTATGCAAGATACCGTTACTAATTTAATAATAAATCTCACTGATGATGGCCTCCATTCAATGGCTGTCATGAACAGCTCATCCATCTGGGCTTCCGTTAGTTCTTCTGTTAATTCAGCTGAAAGCCTAGGGGAAAAAAACAACTGCAAATTGACATAAGAATAAATTGGAAATAAACAGGCAGTGTCAAGAATTCATTGGCCACATCCTACATACGCTTCTTTAAAACTCCTTAGGCAACAGCAATGATTCTTAAATTATGAGCTCAGAAGAAAGAATTTGCTTCGAAGTGTTGAGTCTATAATGTTGGTTTCACTTGTCAAATTATATGGCTGAGTATCCTTCAGAGAACATTTAAAATAGAAATGCCTATGACATGCAGCCTACTGACGTGTAGATTTTACATATAGCTTTATTAAGAAATGACTAAAAACTCCAAGTGGATTTTAAATAATGTTTTTTTTTTTGCTTATTCACAAGCTGAGGCCTCCTTTAAAAAACAATTAGATCATTCCCAGGTAGGGTAGTTCAAGTCACTGATGCGATGCTCTCCCCTTGGAAGACCGGGAAGCCGGCCACAAACCCTGGTGTTCCTTACACTGCTGATCTGGGCCCTGCTTAGAGCAGCATCATAGAAAGAGTAGGCACTAACTTTTCGATTCAGAAACCCAGATCCAAATCTCAGCTCTCGGGGTTCTGGCTCAGTGGCAGAGTGTTTGACTGCAAATCCCAGCTCTGCCACTTTGTAGCGATGCAAACTTAAGAAAAGTTACATAATGTTTGTAAGACTAAATTTGTTTTTCTATAAAATAGGGATAATAATAGTGTCTCTTCCTCGTTGGATCTTCCTTGGAGAAATCAGTCAGTGAAGCAAGTGTTTCATACAGTACGTGGTATATAAGTAAGTGCTTAATGAGTAGTCGCTGTCAGCCCTCAAAGTCCTCCTACTGAAGGGGTGCTCCAGCTTCTAGAGAACGTAATGGACTCTGGCCTGAGGAATCTGGCCGGCTGCAAAAGACTGCCGCGTGCAACAGCAGAGGGAATAATTGCATCCTTGCCCCAAGGACTCTAATTTCAACTTTCCCCAGATAATCTCCCAGAGACTGATGGCAAGGAAGAGACAACCCAAAGCACCCTTTCTATTCTGAGATAATACAGTTACATCCGTGATCTGGGAGTAATGTCTAAAGAACCACCTTTAACTGTCTTGCATCAGCTCTGTGTGGACACTGGAGATGACACTGGGCATTAAAGCTATTGGGTAAAACACAATGAAAGTGCCTAAGAATATGGGCCAGTGAACTTGTCTACAGCAACGTCAGCAGCACTGTTACTGAATAGTTATTGAAGGCCTCCTTGTGCCAGGCCAGCTCTAGGCTAGGGGCCCTGGAATGCCAAGTTCACAGTAATCACCACGTGAGGTGTCATACAGTGAGCATAAGAGATGACAAAGCTGAGGCTGGACAAGGCACGGCAAAGCCGCAACTATGACAAGCCCTGAAGGACAAGGAGGAAGTTAGCAGGCAGGGTGACCGTTTGGGGCAGAGACCTCCCAGGAGCACAGAACAGCACATGCCAAAGTGCCCAAGGGGCCGACTCCAGGGAGCATTTTCTATGGTATAAAACGACCTATCAAGCCAGTGCCATCGAGGTGGCACTGTGTGTAACAGCTTACCCGAACCCCACGAGCCCTGAAAACACACCCAGAACCCAGGTGATTCCTACTGTTTTATTCAAAGAAAGCAGCCAGGGCTGGACACATTTCGCCGTTTGAATTCACGAACCACAGGGAAAGTGTGCTGGGTCTGTGGCTCCCAAAGGTCTATTTCATTATATGCTTTATAGTCTTCTTAATTGCACAAGTGGGGAATGAGCTGGAAGTTAGAAAACTGCCCAGCTGAAGGGCCTCTGGTTGCAAAGTGACTCGGAAAACTAATAGTTCCCCAGGCAGACAAAATTTACTGATACTACTGTAGAGCTTAGAGTAGAAGTTTTAACTGTTGAAAAAAAAATTTTTTTTTAATATGCCATTTGGAGCTCGGGTATAGGGCTGAATGACACTCGTGTGTGGACTGTGTGCAGCTGCTACCATTACAGTCCCCTGAGGGCCCAGCCCAGGTGAGACCAGCCCCCAGCCCACCTAGGTAGGGGCACCTTTCTTAAGAAGAGAGTACAGTCACAGGATAACACTGAATTGTTTGAATGAGGAGTCAAATTGGCACTGTTTGCTTTGAGCAATGTTGTCTCAGCCCTGAGGGAAGCCCTCGAAGTACTTCCTGTTCTAGTGAAAACGCTGTGCCCAATCCCAGCCCTCTCCTCTCAACACACATGTTCCTTGCCTCCTCGTGAGGCATTAGAAATGGCTCTGCAACCCCAGGCTCGGGCCTTCACACCCCATCCTCCACTGCCGCTCACTGAAGTAGCTCACATCCAGGGCCCTTGCCTTCCCTCGTGCGTGTGTCCCCATGTCGTTCACCACGGTCTGTCCTGCGCTTCAAACCCTGACCCCTCTCCACGTGCCAAGACTTTCCATTACTCTGTCTAGATCGAGAGGCTGCCATCATCATCCCTGAAATCTTCCGGGAAGCACAGCTGCTTTCTGAAGACACCGCCCCCTGCAGCCCGCTCAAGGACGGCTATTTTCCCTTCCCACAACCTGCATACCGTTAGCCTGCGGGAGAGGCAGGTCTCGCTCTGCTCTTTGCTACTTCCAGACTTTTGATCCTCTCTCCTCCCTAAGAACCTCCTTGGAAGTACACATCCCACAAAAGAATCTTATCAACTGTTTTTCCCCCACCACTACTCCATACGCCATCCACTAACCTGGCCACGCAGCTCCTCGACCTGCTCACGTCTGAAAATCCTGCTCTCCTCCAGCCTGGACATCGGCCACCTGTACACACGATTTACTTTACCCCCACGTCATTACCAATGACTGCACTACCGCCAAACTATCCATTCCAAGCATCTGCTCTCTCATCATCATCTCTTCTCTTTCTAGGTCACTCTTTGGCACCGTCACTCCCACAATTCTTAGATATTCTCAAAGCATCTCTGAGTCACAACTTTGCTAAATGTCCGTGGACTGTTAGCCCCTCATGTCACTGCTTTTCTCCTTGACCAACTAAGCTTCTGTGGTTGCTCATCTTCTTCATTCTCTTGTCTCCATTCTCAAATCTTTTCATCATTTTTTCTACCACCCCACTCATCAGAGAAAAAAAGAAAAAGAAAAAGAAAAAGAAAAAAACCAACCCAGCTTTGGCTAAGTCCAATTTTTGCTTCCTCCTAAACTGCACCTAAGAAACTAAACATGGCTGAAGAGCAAAAGACCACCAATGTTGACTTGTTTACCTGACATTTGTAGGAATACGGCTGCCACGGCTCTCATCACTGTCCTGTGACTTATCTTCATGCTTTCTAAGGTCAATTTCATGCTTCTTAAGCCTCCGTGAACTCTTCCCTTCCTCATTCTCAGCTGACAACCTTACTTATACAAACTTACTGATTACCTGTTCTGAGAAAATAAATTAGAAAAATATGTTCTTATGTTTCATCATCATCTCTACCAAACAACCTACATCTGTCCTTAGCTCCTGCTCCAGGGACGTACTGCCTGGTCTCTCGGGCCAACTGCTCCTCTGATGCCCTGGAGCCCACCTCTCTGGCCTTTTCAAGATTATCACTCTTTCCAATAAATACTCTTTCACTCTTGAATTACGTATTTTGCTCTTAAATATTAATCCCACCAAGGTAGACCCATGCTATAACAACTTTTTAAAAGTCCTCTCCTTGTCTCATATTTACGTCTAATTTCACCATCATTCTGTTTCACTTTTTAGGAAAAAAATTCTTGAATTTTCTGTACTCGTTTCTAATTCCTCACCTCCTCATGTTCTCCTGAACTCACTGAAGTCATGGTTTCTTGCTCAATATTGCAGAGAAACTGCTGTCACTAGGGTCAGCTATGACCTTCACAAAATCAGATTCAATTGTCAGTCTTCAGTCCCCATCTTACTCAGCCATTCAGTGGCATTGTCTCAGTTGCCCACTTCTTCATTTTTGAAACACCTTTTACTTGGCTTCCAGGATAGAGCACTCTCCTGGTTTTTCCTCTACTTAGCTGGACATTCCTTAGAATACTGTTTTCTGACTTCTATATGCTGGAACAAGAGATGTGTCCATCTTTGGACTTTTCTTTTTCTTTATCCTACATTCAGTCTCTTAATGGTTTCATATCTTCTCCTAGTTTCAATAAACCCTTAAAAGCAGATTATTCTCAGATTTATGTTTCAGCTCAACTTCTTCCCTTAACTCCAGCCTTGTAGATACTCTGACTACCTCACTTGAATATTGAATAAGCATCATCAACTGACATTTCCAACAACAAATATGATTTTCTTCCCAAATAGGCCCCTAACCCATCATTCTCAGTCAACTACACTATCATTTAGATTTTTGTGGTTTAGACTTTATAAGAACCTGGAGTCATTCCCTGATCTCTTTCTGTCATATTGCGTATCAATCTTGTCAACTCTGCCTTCACGACAAATCCTTAGTTAGATTCCAAATCCAACCCTTTGTCAACATTGACATTTCTGGTCCATGCCCCATCATGTCTCTGGGCTACTGTTACACCCTACAGTGGACCCTTTCCTTCCATTCTTATTTTTCTTCTTAATCTCCTCTCTCAGCAGCCAGAGGGATCCATTTTAAAAGAAAAATTAGGTTATATAACTTCCATGCTCAAATCTGTCCATTGTCTTCCCATATTTGGAACAAAATCCCGAGATCTTGCCATGCTCTGACCACGCCTACCTCTTCACTTTCATTTATTTTCCCAATTCTCTTGTCCACACTGCTTCATCCACAAGGCTCTTTGCCAAGCCTTATATACACAAGCAAGCTCTCATTCCAGGGCTTTTGCACATGCTTTTCCCTCACTGACATGGCTCATTCCTGCACTTTATTCAGGTCTCTGCTCAAGTATCATCTCTTCTGAGAGGCCAGCCCTGATCACCTCATCTAAATGGCACCACTTCTCATGCCGTATTCTTTTAATCTGCCTGTCTTCTCAGTTCTTCCCACTACCTTACTCCCCCTTAGAATGCAGACCCTATGAAGGCAGGAAGGTTGCCTGGATTGACTGCAACTATGTGTACAGAGAAGTCCTCAGAAGACTGAAGTGCACAATCAGCAAGTATGAATCGAGTGAATGTTGAATTCAGTGTCAAATTTCTGGCTCACATAGTCAAGGATCTTCTGAGCTGGAGTTTCTGATAGAAAATAATAAATGACTAAATTCTACCTGAAGTTGTCTTAGGACTCCAGTCATTATCCATAGACAACAAATTTCCAAGATTTGGCTCCGTATGAGAGCATCACTGCAGCGAGATCCCAGTACTCGCTGTGATGTCATCTGCTGATTGGGAGATTTTGATGCCAGAAATATGAGCCTTAAGCTCAGCATCCAGGCCCAATAGCTCCCAGAGGAAACGTGTATAACTGAAAAATTGTGCTCTACATTGGAATTTGAAATGACATTGTAAAATGACTATAACTCAATAAAAAGACTTTAAATAAATAAGTAAAAATAAAACATATCAATCTCTGGAAAAATAAATAGATAAATAAACTTTATGTAATGTAGGATAAAAGCATCTACGCTATTTTTGTTGCTGTTGTTTTTGTCTCTGAACTTTTTATCTTTTTCCAGGATACAGACATCGTGTCACTGACAAGGTCTCAATATTCCATCACATGTTTCCCTTTACCTGGAAACTGATATGTGTTTAAAACATACCAAAGATAGCAGTCAACCTTTTAATTAAAAGAACAGGAGGGAAGATACATGTATTTCCTCACTGAGTTAATGTAGGCCTACCGGTATTTTTCATCTCCATGCTATTTTTCAAATGAGTAAAAATGTTTTCATCTTCTGTAATGCGATGGAAAATATCCCAGATCTTCTGATGCTGATTCACTAAGTGCACTTACATACAATTAGACAATATGGCAATAATGAAAGCAGCGGGTTTCTTGTTTCATTGCTTTAAGGGAATAATAAAAACGGAATCGTTCAAGACACACCACTAATTTGAAAACATTATTATTTTAAAAGAAAGTAAACAAATGAGATAAAGATGTGTTGCTTTAACCACTTATTTTTGAAAGGAAAGATCTATTTACTCTGAAGTTTCGAGGATACGGATTATGCTGTATGTGCTGTGCTTGTCTCCTACCTAGGATGCACATATAGATGTGCAATCAATGTTTTCAGAGTGAATGAATGTCCTACTTAAGAATGTAGCTCAGAAGTTGAATTCAGTGCAATCTTCTTGGAGCTTGATTTGCACCAAATCTGAGTTTGCAATATTTTAACATTAAGGAAGAAGCTATTGCTTTTTGAAAGTCTTCCTTTTAAAAATCAAGTACCTTAATATTACTAATTCCCTTGTCCATGTGAAATAGTATTTGCATTAAAAAACTGATTTTGTGTATAATTGCTCATAGACAATATTTTCACCAATGTGAATATAAAATTGTTACTGGAAGGCAAACTATGAATGATACACTTTTCTAGGCAAAGTGTGGAGAATTTTTAGATGAGTAACATTTTGCACCTGCTTCTGAGTTGCAAACAATGTGGACTATTGGGTAAACAGAAAGATTCCAGACAAGATGCAGGGAAGGACAGTGCCAGAAGTCCAGTGACAAGGAAATGAAGCCACCCATTCCACGGAGTGAAACTTGAGTCCTCTCAATTGCACTTCAGACTTGTTTTACATTTGGTTTTATACTAGGATAAGTATGGTTTTAAAGCATGGGAAATTCCAAAGGGGCAAGGGACTCTTCTTTGTGTGTGTGTCATCGCATTTCATGTGCTTAAGAACTGTCCATTTCTACAGCTTGTTTTCAGTAACTAAAACAGAACACACTGGTCTGAAAGGTTGAGCATATGGAATTCAGTCGAGCTGAGGGAGATGACTTGCCATGTTCAGCGGTCCCTGACATGAACTGATCTGAGACGGTGGGACTTTCAGTATGCTTCGCTACTTGCAAACGTTTTCCAGGCATGCCTTTCAAAACGCTTGGAGGAAAGGCATGCAAAAGGTAGCAAAGACCATTCTGGTAAATCAGCAACATCAAAAACCTCTACCTTGGGTACAACCCAGTGCAACTACTAAGCAAACAAAATTCTCCTTCTAGGCTGGTCGTTATATAGGTAGTTGCAAAAAAAAGGTAATTTTCAAGACACCTTTCTTCTCACTGCAAATTGGATCAAACTTAACTAAATATTTGGTAACTAGTATGTACCAGTAACTTCTTCTGACCCTTTCTTCCCATAAGCAATCTTGTGCAATGCAATTTCCCTTCTTAATACTGTATTTTCAGGTACCTATATTAGGCCACTTTTAAACTTAGTAAGAGAGTAAAGATTTGTGGTTCAAATTAGAATGGAAGCTATGCCAGAGATAACAAAAGACTTTTGGTTTCTATTTTTCTTATAAACAACAGGATAGGGTTGTGTTAATTCAAAAGAATAGGTATTAAAAAAAAAAGAATAGGTATGTTTACCTTCCAGATTTTCTAATAGTTAACTAGTCAAATAAAATTGTTTTATTTACCAAAATAGAAGGACCATTCCTCGACATTGTCAGATAACTTCCAGCGTAATTAACACAGGTTCGGTGATCTTATTAAGCCACAAAATCGTATTTTTAAAATGCACCAAGCAGTTTGAGATATTAAGGTTGGCTTCCATGTAGACAAAAACAAAAACACAAAAACCTTTACCTTCTCTCTTAAGTAGTAATTAAACCGACTAGGAATTCTGACAAATTAACAGAGGATATTTAACCCTGTTTAACTCACCTCATGCTCCAGCAAATTATTTTTTCCTCTTCATCGATTTTCTACCTTAAAGGACACTTACTGAATTGCTGATGTACAGCCAGTATCCTCAGACAGAAATGAAGGTCATTTTTAGAAGAACCCAATCTCAAATGAAAGCACAGCCTTCTACGTGGTCACATGCATACTGTACCCTCATTACCCACAGTGAGACAGTAGGTCATTCCTCATTCTTTTTTTATTCCTGGCACAATCAGACCACACCAGGAAATTATGTGAGATGCTTCAGAGATACTGTCAGGACAGGAAATCCAAGACAATGAGCAGCATGACAACCAGTGGCAACAGGCAAACTCCAACAAGGTCTGGGTTTAGATTTGGTTTTATGTTACTGGAAGCAGATTTGCTCTGGTTTTTAATAATTCATAAGAAACAGAAATCACAATGCACTGACTTAGTACCCACCTACAAAGAGTTCAAAAATGCCGAGTTCTCCCCCCATTCGCCCTCTTGTTCCACCAACATTTTGAAAATAAAGGGAAACAAACAAACAAACAATGAAAAGAAAAAGAGAGTGAGAAAGAACACAGAAATGATTTAAATAATTTCAAATCCTTCTTAAACATCACGGAAGTGCATTTGATCCATCAGGCTGACTGTTGGCTCTCACCACTAAGACCTTGCAAAGGAACTGGACGTGCACAGTTCTGCCTTCCAGGGCTGATCTAGCGCCGTAAGGGTGAGATGTGTATGAATCTGTGTGTGTGCTTTAAGTTCATTTTATAAATACAATTCTCCTCATTTGTAATAGTCTTTGAAGTCCAATCATGCAGAGTAACAGGCAGGTGCAAGTTAGGTCTTGTTGCAAGATAGACATGGCAAGGTGAACAGTTTAATGCTAACCAGGGGTGGGAGATTTGTGTCCATTAGAATATACTGGCCATTGGTCCCACATAATCAAAAGTTAGACACACAGGAGTCCACATGTAAACAGAGACTATCCATTTCAGCTTGCTGACCAAGGAAATGGGTCAAAGTGAGCCATTCCAGACAGCAAAAAGAACTGTCCAAGTGCTAAAGGAAATAACAAAATCTTATATTTTAATCACATGGAAAATAATTAATATAACTATTTACAATGTAACTTCTTTGTTTTTCTTACAGAAAGGAGTTTCCATTCTTGGTTCAGTGATATCTGTGGAAAATGTCAATCTTTCACAATAAAAACACATGTGGGGTATTGTGAGTGGGGTGGGGGTGGGGATTCCTCTTCAGGCCCAAAGTGGTTGGGATCAAAGATTCCTGGGGCAATTTTATCCCTTTGTCTGAGCTACAGAAGATAAAATTTTCAGCAAAGCTGGCTGACAGCATTTTTCACAGAGCATAATGCTTTTAAGATTTAGATTGTCATGTGTTAAGAGAATTAAATAGAAATAGATTTTGCATACTTTAGATTTTGCAATGACTATTTAAAACTCAAAAGTCACTTTTGCCTATTGCTTTTTCCCCTGGCAGGTCATAAAAGGATTTCTGTATTCTGACCTATGCTGCTTACTCTATTTGTCAAGGCTTGTTTTCTGATTAACCAGTCAGCTGCTACCAGTATCCTTAGGTAATCATTTTCTGATAATGATAACAGATTGAGAAAAAACTATCCAGCTTCTAGGCCCTCAATTCAATAGTTTTCTCCAACTGGAGGGAACTGACCAGGTGCTGGTCCACCTGTGGGGTACATTCCCTTTAAACTCAGTCATCAAATTCTTAAAGATGCAAGATCTTCATCAGTTTTTATTCCATGAGAAGTTTGGTTGTAAGGTCAACGTGTCTCTTTCTATCACACTGGCCCAAAAAATACATATGAAAATACCAAAGTGGAAAAAATCAACCCCAGAGCAAGTAAGGAGCCAAGCCTTAGCTCTATTTGTATGTGATACTTCAATATGAAAGATTTGTTCCATTTCTTTCTTATCCGTAGGGAGTTCTGGCTCAAGGTAATCAGCTCCCAAGAGCCATACAACAGGAGAGATCAGACGAGTAGAGTTTAGGAAAAGCAGCAACAGCAGAGGAGGAGCACTGGCTAGTTCTTGCCTGGTTTAATCTGAGTGGAAAAAAAAAAATCACTTCGGCCAACACGAGACATAGCCTAACATCAAGCACTTCTAAGATGCTGGCTGGAGACGGGCTTCTGTCTCCTGATGTCATTTTGTGACTGATGAAACGCCCCTTGTGACTCACCTTCCCAGATGCCTGCTGTCTGCGCTGAATCCCATGCGTTTAAAAAGCTGAGAGTGGAGATGCCACGGCATAGCAAGAGGAGAGCAGGGAGGAAGGAAAGAGCGAACAGTGTGGAGAAGACAAGCCACAAGGGGGTGGGGAGCTGGGGGACCGTGACAGGAAGGAAGAAGAGAGGGCTCCCAGGAACATGGAAGCATTTTAAAAATCAGGTCATTTGCAACATTAACCAAAACCAATGGCAGCCAGATGGAGAAACCGGGCCACTTTTATTCCAGAAGACAAGCTGCACAGTTGAGTGTTTTCCCTCTGCATTTTAAACAAGTGACCTCTCATCACGACGCCTGCTGTGTGAAGCAATCCCTTAAATGGCAGCCTCGCCCCGTGGCGGTGGTGGGGGGGTTGACTCTATTGCTTGAGAAGAGACAGACGCAGCTTCCCTAGTGTTGTGTTTAAGGCAGTTTTCAGGGCGCTGGCGTTCTCGGCTGCTCTGTTTTCAAAGGGGCTCCGTTGGTCAGTCACCTCGCACTCATCCACCACCCACTCCCTGCGTTTCACTTCTTCTTCCAGTGAAATATCACCACACGGGGCGGTGAGGGGGGAGCACCAAAGTGGTCAGAGGGCGAAGAGCAGTGACGGATACTCCGCCAAAGTGAACGAGAAGAGACGCCTCGACCTGGTCCCCATTATTGCTGTAAATAGCCGGGGTGTTTCACAGTGCCTCCTTCCAGGCCCGGGAAAGCACTTCCATTTCATTTGAGCTAAATTTAGGAGATTTTCAAAGCATTGACACAAATGCCTCATGGCTTTTAAGACACTCGTATTGCTAAAGCTGTTCAGCAGCCTTAACTTATGGGCAGAGTTATTGCTGTCACATCTACTCCAAAACTCAGACCATCAGCCCTTCTTGGATGGTTCAAATTTACGAGGAGAAACAAACAAACATGAAACAGCAGCCATGTTAAGGAGCTGAGGAACCGCCTGACGAATGTCTGGGAAATATCTTCAGAGACTGACCTGAGGATCACCCTGGGCTTTGGGTATTTTTTTACGTTGTTGTTGTTTGTTTTTAATTCCAGAAGAGGGAAGTAATGCTTCGTCTCAAAATAAAACCTTGGCAAGTTCTAAACCTAGAAAGTAGCACACTCATGAAAACACAGCCCACAGTCTGAAAATCGCCTGGGTGTGCTCGCCTTCGGTTAAGAATATCGTGTGGAGACCGCTCCCTCCGTTTCAGGGAGGGGTCCTCACCATCAGATGTGAACACGTAACCCTGCCTCACCACCTGCCACTCTGTCCAGTTGTGACATAAAATGTGTAAATGACAAATGGGGTCTCCTTTCTAAAATATGCATGCCAGTGTCTCCTAGTGTCTGGGTAATTATCTTTAAGTCTTCCTTCACAGCACAACCCTAGTCTCTAGTCTCTCCTACCCACTCGCTACCAGAGAAAAGACCCTCAGCTTGCATTCCTACCTTCTAAAGGTCAAACCATGTAGTACCTGGAAACTGGTATCCCCTCCCACCCCGCACTGTTCATAAGCATCACATATGTTCCTTCTACAAATCGGTATACAGGTGCCATTTAATCAGTTCAAGTTTGGAAGCTACATCTCCAAGGGTCCAAGAGAGCTCACTTCCCCCGTACTCCCCCCTTACATGTTTTCTTATAAGACATACAGCTTAATCAATTAACAAACTAAATAGCTTATATACTGGCAATATATTACAGATGGGTTTAAGTCAGAGTAATAGATCACATGAAATGGACCATGTGGTACCCCAGTGCGTGATGTCTCGGTAGAGCCCTGAGGACACTGACAGTAGCATCTCTAAGTAAGTAGTGCTGTGTGAATACAGACACATGCGGGTCTGTATCTACATCCATCTGACTAGGCCAAAAGGAGCAGGTAGATGCAAGATAGAGACACACACATGCTGGACGGGGCCACTGCACACCTTGTCATGCCATTTGAAAGGGCAATTACAGGTCGCTGGTTTTGCAGCCATTAAAATTACACTTTATGGAAAAGACTTCTCTAATTGTGTTTGATTTGCTTTCTGTAGTAAGCATCATTGGAAGAAGACCAAAGCAAGAGCAACTAGAAGTTAAATAGACATTTGGCTTAGCTGCATTACAGAACTCTGGAGAAGAAGCAGGCTGAAAGATTTGTTTCAATTTTAGGCTTGGATTCTCTCCCTTGCTGTTTTTCTTGTCAGTGAGTGTCTGCATTTGTGTGTGTGCGTGAGTGTCTGCGTGTGTGTGTTCCATCACATCATCTCCTGAAGAACGCCGGGTTTCGCAGGCAGGCGGCTAGTCACCTGCAACAACCCAGGGGTCCTGCCGAAGCTTCCAGGCTGCTGTCAGTGTCAGATGCCAGGGTCTGGTCGGTGGACATGGAGGAGATGTCATTGACAGACGAGGACGGAGGGAGACTCTCACTGCTGTTCACTGCTGCACCTGTGCTAAGAAAATGAAGACCCACATGACTAAACCTGGAACTAGACTCGGCTTCATGTCACTCAGGATGCAGGCACGGCAAAAGTGATAGGGGCTGTCTGGCCCATCATTCATTCGACACACCTTCATAGAACAGCTAACACAAGAAGTTTTAAAAACAAAATCATGTAAGGCTCCTATCCCAGAAATGTGGGCTCAGATGAAGCCCAGAAGTCAGAATTACTTGGAGGCTACAGCTCTAGAGAAAAGAAGGGGCACTAAGTAAATACGATTACATAGTCATTAATAGAACACCAAACTGAAAAGCCATATAGAAAAGCCATGGAGGACTGTTGATGAAAGTTACTATAGACCAGAAAAAGCACAGGAGAAGCCGGAGCACACCTCTCAGTCATGCATTTACTTTCAGCAGACTTGCATTCCTGGGAGTCTACAAATAAGAACTCTGAATTATTAACTTAGAATAATTCTCAAAACTTTTAAAATGTATCTGCTATGTAGGAATATGAATATTTTGAAACTCTGAGAAGGAACTTGCTCATAGCAATCATTCAGTGAATACTTGCTGAGCATCAGTAGGTTTGAGGACCACAAAAGAAACTGAGCCAGAGGCATAGCAGAATGTACTTAAACCAGAGCACCCTGAACAGAGTCCACTTATTTTTTCTTTTTATAGATTCTTTATACTCAAGCAATATGGGTGGTGAAATGCATGCTTTGTGAAATAGTTCACTATTAAAACTATCTGTAGTATAGGCATTTAATAAAATAAGAGATGAGGAATTCTCACTAAATCATATCTAATGTGAGCAAATATAGTGTGCAAGATATATTTGGTGAAAATCGTAAATACAAAATAAGTTACAATAGTGTTATCACAGAGACTTAATAAATCAGGAAAAAATCTAATAAAGTGGAGAGGTTAACACAATCTCTTTGTTCCTGGGGTGGGCATTTCCTACCTGTGGAAAAAATGTGATTAAAATGTGACTGTATCTGGAAGGAACCCACACCCCTAAACTAAGACAGATTACATGTACCTTAGATGCTTTTTAAATTTTTATGTAATTGTTGATTATAAATATGTAAATTATGAGAAATGTGAACAAATACAGGAAAAAAGATAACAGTGTGCACTGATATTAATGATTAAAAACTATTAAACTTTTAGAATATTTCTTTCTAGTCTTTTTGCTAGAAAGTTTCTCTAACTTGATCATTTAATATATATCCTTTTGGATCCTGATATTTTCATATACAAAAAAAGGTTATGCATTTTTCATGTTCTTTAAACTCATAAAAGTATCATTACCTCCTAATCTTAAATCTCTCTAGATTTTTAAATCTCTCTTGCTAACATCTTCCTGTAAATAATTATACTCTCATCAGAATAATGCATAATGTAAAGCTATCTGGCTTCAATTTATTCCAACCTTACTTAATTATATCCTTTATACATACGGTCCAGAGCTAGCTCATTTCCTCTCACAGTGTGTACCAGTAGATTTCATATGCTAGCAAACAACCCTTAATTACACAGTGCAAATGCCCAGTTCTGCTTTTCCCCTTGATTCTACATTAAATTACACCAATATGCTCGTGTCCTTTCATCAGCTTTGGTCTCTAGTAATTGAGCGTCACAGTGCTGGGCTTCTCAGAATCATCTTCACTTTTTCCACATCATTATTAAAGGGTGGAGATTAAAACTAGACACAGGATTCTAATAAAGGCTCAATCAATTGTGAGTCATAAGAGTGAGCTTATGATCCACGCGTCTCCCGGATGGTCTATCCCTACACTATGGATGCTTTCAAATCATGGCACTACATTTTAGATTTGGCTTTGACTTGAAATATAAAATACTGCCCACGTACCTTTTGTTAAGAGCTTTATTAAGATATAATTCACAAATCTACTTTGTGCAATTCTATGTTCTTTAGGGTACTCACAAAGTTGTCGCAACAATCACTGCAATCAATTTTGCACGGTTTTCATCTCCCCAAATAACCCCATCCTCTATTTCTTACCACCCAGCCTCTGGGCAACAATTAACCTACTTTCTGTCTCTACTCTTGTGTGCAGAATAAGTACTCGATTTAACAAAACATTGAGTATCTTTCGCATGCACTCGTCTTGAGAGGTTCGGTGAGGGAAAGCACATTTCTCCCCGTGATGAAACCGGTGGAACTGCTGACCTAGCTCTGGCCAAGGGAAGTCGTTTTGTTGTCATCGTCTTCTTCTCCTTTGGCTCATCAGCTGACTTTCTGTAATTCCTGTCTTCTGTGTTGGAATGGTCCTGCTCTTTATTTTTACCGATGTTGAATGCAAATTGTTGTTGGCATTCAGTTATTCAAAATTCAGAATCTTTATCAACTGTATTTCTAGGATTCTACAGACTATTGTTCCTGACTTGTTACAGCACACGTTTATTTTTAATGAAATAAAAAAATGTGCTTCTGTATCTCTTTTTCTATTGTCCTGTAACAAATGCCTTCTTGACTAGAGCTACCTCTGATCTTACTGGATGAAACAGAAGAGTCCAGACATAGATTCTGGCTTCAAGTTGTTAACTTACTGTCAAGCAGTTTGTGACAATTTCTCAAACAGAACTGAACTGAACTGAATTTGATTATAATGTCCACTTGCCCAGGATACCCTAGCAATGTGATAAACATACACCTTCTCTCAGAGAAACCAATAAAGATACACATTTAGAAAATGTTTTACCATCAATAAAGCATATTTTGTCAATAAAAATGGCATTAAAATCAAATGAAAATACTAATAGGGATGCAATAAAAAATACCAGCTATTTTCAACTTTCCTGGAAAAAAAATAGGTTTTATGGAAAGAAGGAACTTATGATGATAAAAATTCCTCAGCTAGAAGTTATGTAGCCAGAGGTATTCATTATTTCAGGGGAAAATGTTGTTCTATTTTTCAAAGGAAGTTTTTCTCCTGACTCATCTAAACTCAAAAAAGTAGGCACAAAGAATTAGAATAAATACTATAATAAAAAAAATCACAGATATATTTCCTTCTCTTTGTTCATAATCTTCAGCTTTGATTGTTTGGGGCTGAGGGTTTTAAATAAAAAAAAAAATTATTGGATTAAATCAGCAACTCTAATTGGGAGGGACACACTACCAGGGGTGCAGAATACGGAGGGGATGGGCCTGTATATTAAAATCACCTAAAGAGCTTTATCTTCCATTTAGAGACTGAAAAGTTTCTACCCATCCTGATGTTAAGCATCCTTATTTCAGTGATTCACTGTCACTTGTAGGCGGCTTACTTCTCAGGTGGAATGGGGGTGGTGAACAGCCTGAGAGTTTTGTATTAGATGACCTCCTCATTTGCTCTAGCTCCAACATGTTATGATAAACGCTTTTGGAAGAAAATTAATTTCTATTCACAGACTACTATTCTCTCAGCAATCTTCACAAATCAATTCAGAAAGCAAGGAGCCCTGCTATTCTTGAAAATAAATCACTACTCAAGTGAAATCAGATAGCAGAAGGGAGTACAATTATTTATTTAGAAATGTATCTGAAGTTCAGATTTATTTCTTATTGATATACAACAATTCCATCAATAAATTTCAAACCTATGTATTATTCTACAAATGCACATTTAACTTCCTATTTACATTTTAAAAGCATCACTGAAGCATGAGTTTGGGTATTAGAGGAATTTCATCACTGAGAAACTGCATTAATTTATTCCCTTGCTGCCTGGTTCCCAGCGTTGCCATGACTGAACATTAAGGGAGTCTATGTTGTAATATTACTCCATTCTAGCTTGTTACAAAATAAAATGTGATATACAACCTTAATGAGAAAAGGTGAATAGAATGAAGAGTGCAGAAAAAGCTGATGTTTCCAGCTTTCTTATTAATTGCTTTTTCTTTCCAGCATAGTTTACTGCATATATACATATTATACATAAACACACACACACACACAGTGGTGTGCCAATAAAAATCTGACAATTGACTCTCCACAGGGAAAGAATGCCTGATTTATAGAGACAACCAGTTTCTATGTCTTAATCCTGCATGGGGGATTTCAAGTCACCAATATGAGGTCAAAAAGCTCCAAGTGGATGTACACAAGGGGCTCTCATGAGCTGGCCGAGCTGCTCCAGCACATGACCATCCTACGTCTGTACACGATGCACACACATGTATCAGACATAAATATGTCGTGTCATTATATTATACTTATGATTTCTCGAAATTAAGCTGGGAATATTTTCATTTAACATCATGTAGTGAAAGACTGAATTCACAATCACTTGAACTATAAGTTGTTTAAGCCAGCCAACTGTAGTTTTGACCCTGTGTATGAGGTAGATAATGTAGTACTGTTACAGGGAGTTGGAATGGTTAAAAAAGGTTTAGCCTTCTCCCAGGCACAGAGAACCTAAGGGGCATATTTTAGAATTAATCATTAACATATTAAACTAAACAGGCCTGCAAAAAAAAAATCTGGAATATACATTTTCCAAAATGAGTAAATCAAATAACCAACTGAAAGCAGCAAACCTTTATCTGAAGCATAAACAAATGCAAAGTGCTACAATCCCGTCCTGAATTCTGTCTTTGGAATAGGACAAAGAAACATGCTGAGGGAGGGCCTGAACAGTAACTTTCAAATTAATAAATATTTATCAAGCTACTATGACTTGCAAGGTGTAACACTTAGGTACTGCATGGTACCCAAAGATGAATACATACAGCCTTTCTTTTCAGTAAATTTACAATCAAATCGGGTGATAAGACAACATTCAACATACAAGGACTAGTAGGACCCATAGGAAAGAAAGTTCCTATTCTTCGGGAAGATGTGAAAAACATTTTGGGACAAGGTGGTATTTGATAAGAGAACACTTTGAATGGGCAGCATTCCAAAAGGTGGGGGTCCAGTCAAGTAAGACAGCCGTAATCCAGGACCTTAGATAGGGTGTCATGTAAAAGGTGGGAAAACGTGGACTGTATTACAGAAGGCTATCGGAATCAGAGAGAGGTTTCTAGGCTGACATGACAAGTGATGCAAAGCCTTTGGAGGTATTGGTCAGTGGAATTCTTGATCAAACCTGTAGACTGAAGTTTGGAAAACTACTTCAGGAAAACTCCAGTCATAGTGGTGTTAATGGAAAAGGATGACAGCAATTAGATGTACGGCACCTAGCAAGCAAAAATTTTAGGATGTGTCTGTCAATCACAAGATGAGGATAGAATAAAAGATCAATCGGGGTTTCAGGCTGGAGAGGCTGAGGAAATGGAGTTGTCATTAACAGAAAAGGGAAAGTTGAGAAAAAATTTATGCTGAGCGAGTGAACAGAGCAGGTGTGTTTGATTTTAAACAAATTGAATCTGAATTGGCAGCAATCTCATGCATTCTGGCCCAGTATTCTAATTTCTCCACAATAAGGTTATATTCATCATTAAATAATTTAGTAGACTGCATTTATTTTCCAGTCCCTCTGGAAACAACAAACTTCTATGTAAACTGGTTTTGGCTTTATTCACCTAAAGTGTATTTCTTGCAAACTTAAAAGGTTTTACGTGGTGGACACTTGGGTACTTGGGTCCATCTATCCAGAGAGTGTAGAAATTGTATATGTCAATAACCTTAGAAACTGTTCAGGAAAACTATTTTGGGATTAGTGTAAAAATAAGTAACCACGTAACCTTTTAATATCATGCTTAAGCACTTTTAACAAGCCTTCCTAAGGGTCGTCTGACTGTTTTGCGGAACATAACTTTTTTGACTTAAGATTTTCAATTGATTAGGGTCCACGTGTTTTACAACATTGTAAACTTGTAAAAAAATGATTAAGTAAAACTCTGTTTTTTGGGTTTTTTAAAAAATCCTGCCTGGTAGAAAAGACAACCACAAAAATAGGTTTGGTTGCCCTGTAAGACACTTAGAAGTTTTGATTTAATTTCGTAATCTTACTTTGGTATTCTTTTTTCCACAGACTACATAAATACTAATTTCTCATATCTTCACTGATTCAAACTTTGTCATTCTGCCATTTTCCCCATTAATGAGTTAAAAGCAACTTCTGCCTGTACTCACTTCTTTTTGCACAAGAATTATGGTTTTAATGATTAAAGAATTAGATGTTGATTACATACAAACTTTCTTTCTTTACCAACCGTTTAAACCTTTCTTCATATGGCAGCTCACTCATCCCATCCCTTTAATGATTAATTGATCTCACTTGTACCATCCCTAATCACCATGTTGCCCTCCTTGAGCTGTACAATTTGCAAAAAATGAACCATGGGAATAAGAATATTTTTGCCAAAGTGCTGTGAAAATAATGAAAAGAGAATTGGAGATCTTCATGTCATCAAAGATTAGCTGCCATGGAGATCTGGTTAGGCTGGAGGGGAAAGTGGAAGAGGAAACAAGCAGAAGATGGGGGTGTCCTGCAGTGGGTGGCATGATTCTGAGCTCTTTGAAAAACGGAAAGGAGATGCATTAATGATAATTTGAGCTATAGATGAGTAGAAGAAACTCTGCTAAATTTGTCCAGTCCCAGTCCAAGAAGCTAGGTCACCCTTCACTGGATCTTGGTATTTTGTCTTCTTAATAATTATAGGAAAATATACCTGGCCATTATGGGAATTCTTAAGCGATAGAGTCTTTTTGCCTTAGCAGGTACCATGTTGAGACTGTTGGATTCAGTCTTGGTGTTCTTTAATCAGCAGCAAATAGAACATGCAGGTAAGTTAGAAGCAGCTTCTACAGACTTGTATCAATATGGATGCAAGATTGAATAAATAGGTGGGGCAAACAACCAGCCCCAATGATTCCCTTAACCCTCTTTGAGGAAAGGAAAGACTTGAGATAGAATTGGACATTTCCCCAAGTCTAGAGGTGAGAAGAGCAAGACATAACTAAATTGCATCTGTCCAGGCATCATAGTAGTTGTGGGTGAAAAACAGTTAAAGAGTAGACTCGGTATGAAGAATTGATTGATTCATCCTATCTTGTTTCCTGAAACAATTTAAAGTGCATGGGAAAATCTTATATTAAATAATTGGACATAAATCCACTTTCCTCTAAACTAGCAATTTGCAGCCTACATGTTTGCCAGATCTGAGTGTTGTTTAAAGCTAAAGATAAGCCATTGCATTTTCTAAAACCATTTATACATTCTTTTTATATTCAGAACATAGGTCTTAGGAAAAATACATTAGCATTAATAAGTGTAAGTAAATTATCTCAAGTAATCCTAAAGCACATTAGTAGGATCAGTAAAATATGTCCATGTGCAAATGTGTATTAGATTCTGTAGATTGCAAACTGAAAGATTTTCCATGCTGGCTTTAATTGGATTCCATCTTTAAGACTTCAACTACTGTCACACCAACCTTGGGAAGAGTGCAAGCATTAGAGTGACTGAAGGAAAGGGTTTTTGCTGGAGGGATTCTTGACCTCTACATTGACTTGGTGGTCAAGAGGGCATTACGGTTCTGAATTTTGATGAGAATCAGTTACCCTTTAACCAGTCCATGTTAACATTTCTTCAAGACCCCTTATTATCTTAAAATAAGTTTTGAAAGAACTCTTGTGCTAGGTCATTATAATCAGAATAATCAGAACAAATGCCACACTAAATATCAAAAGGAATAAAACTAAAATCATTAGAAGGAAACAGTCATGTGATTATATGCTCACATGCTCTACAAGCAATGTTATTGATCACAATCCCTCCTTAAAGTCAAAAAAAATGCAAGTAGTGGTTTATTGGTTATTCACTGAGAGTGAGTACCTGAAGGAGAAGGCTGTCCTTTCACAACACCGTTCTTAGTCTTCTCTTCGGAAGTCATTACTTCCTTGTAGATAAGTTCTGTAAGAAACAGTTACCAGTGTTATAAAAATCAATTTTCTCCTTGATCCAAAGAGAAAATTTGTTAGTTTACGACAAATAGAAACATTTGATGGGGTTGAGTGAATTGCTAATCAATTAGAATTTCTTCACTCTTCCATTTCTCCAATTTATTGCAATAACAGAGAGCCTGGCAAAGAAGGTGCTCAATAAAGCATTTGACCAAATAAATGTATAAAAAACACACGTTACTTGTTTTCTGAATTCTTTTGGGTATTTCTGATGCATTTTAATTTTATCTCTTAAGGATTTTAATGGCTCTGCTTTGAACATCCATTTTTCTTTTATATTTATTCTCTAAAAGATGCACATATTCTCATTATATTAAACTATCACTTTCTATCAATTTTCCAACTTTTTTCCAGACTCAAATCTTAAATTTGTAAAACTAAACTTGCCTAAAACCCAACATTAAAAAATTATTAAATGTATTCCCAAACTGGCATCCATTAATGGGTTTTTCATTGCTAGATTTAAAAATTTATATATCTTCATTTCTTTTTATTTTGTCCCTTTTAGCTAAAAATTATTCCATGCCATTCATTCTTGTTTTACAATGGTTTACAATCTTTATAATCATCATCCTTTACAAGTATTTCTTTCTTCAGTTTTTCACAATTTAGCCCATGTCCATCCTCCTCATGTGACATTTTTTAACCTATCACTTACTTACTCACCAACCCCTGGGTGCCTACTAGTCCTTATTTAGATCAGATCAGATCTGTTTCTGTCCATCATTATTATCTTTTTTCATTTGATCTACTGTTTATTTGTGCTTATTTTCCACACTCTCCAACATGACCACTTGACCCGTGGAATCTCTTTACTATCTTTATAACACTTTTTGCTCATTCCCATCCTTTGGTTTCCTCTCATATTTTCATTCTGTTGTTTTCCTCTATTTTTTTCTTTTCCCAACTTACAATTATTAAGTCCTTCAAGGTAGCCCAAACACTTTTTTCCTTCAGAGCTCCCCTTTATGTTCCTCCTCATTTGGACCTAATCATTTGTTATAATCTACATTGGTTTTCACATATTTATTCTATTCTGTCATTATTTATATTACTTTAATAGTTCTTTTCTGTGTTGTTTCACCCTGAGTTATGATCTTCATCACACAGTATGTGTTTGGAAAAGTTTTGCTGAAAAAATTAATTAATTTTCTTACCTAAAAAAAATAAGCCATTCAGATACATTTACTTTCAATTTAAATTCTCAAGTCCTATACATCAAGTGAATGAATTCATACATTCACTCTCTTTTACTTTCTACTGCCTAAAACCATTCCAGGCATAATTTTTATCCATTTTAAGTGATAATCTTATGTACAAACATGGAATTTTTAATTTTGAAATTTTGAATTGAAGCTTGCCCTTCACCATGACAAATATTTTGACAATCAGTACTATTTTTTTAAAAAAGTGTCAGTAATTAATTCCTTTCATTCTTGAATAAATGCATTATTGTTATTAGTATGAAAAGACAGATGAAGTTTTAGGAGTTTTGAAAATGGTCTAAGAGAATAGTACTTAGACAATCATCAGTTACTAATTTGTTTTAAAAGGAAAAGCCTTAAGGATTTTTTTTTGAGTTTCAATAAAGCAAAAAGTATACACATTTAAGTAACAGAATCACCTTTCCACTCTTCAATGGTGTGTTCTCTTTCATCCAATTGTTTGTCATATATCTGAGGTGGGGGCTGCAGAATAAAAACAAACAATAAACCTTCTGTAATAACCTAAAAAAAATAACTAAACTCTTACAGTGCACGAGAATATCTCACTACTCATTGATTTTGCTGGCGATCAGAATCTCATATAAATTGTGGAGTAATCACAGTGGTGCAGAAGTTAAAATTTCCCCACAAACTTACAAACGATTCATTTATATGCCAATGTTTGCTGCTACCAAATAAGGCAGCAGGATCCAAATCCTGAGAGCTCACTTCCCAAAACCTTCTGATTCAGAAGTCAAGTGTGAGCAGTTAATATCATGTCTTTAAAAAGCAAACAAGACACTTGATTACAAGGCCCCGGGAGCTGCTACTTCCTCCATTCACTTGCCCTGAAACAGAACCCTACTAAAACTGCCCTAGACCAGTAAGATTTTCTTCCACTTTTAGACCCTCCTGAAGAAGAGTCTTTAATACCTCTAAACAGACCGCAGTACTAGTCCCCAGCATAAAGGAATATTTAGACTTCATCAGCTTTTTATTTTTCGTGAAGCATCATAAAACATCCTTATACAACACCGTGTGCCTTATATTTAAATGACTGAAGATATTTTGCGCCCTCAGGCAGAGGCAGCTGCCAGTTGTCTAGAGAGGTAGGTCACCATGAACCCGAGTGGCCCCTGAGATGACCCTCTGTGGGAGAACCGATGAGACAGGACCTAGTCTACGTTACTAGCATTACTCTTGCTCTGAGGAATTTGAAGGTGGAAAAGGAGGAATTTTCACAAATAGAGGTGCCTTGCAGGAAGGAGGGTCTCAGATACATTCCCTGACCTCTGCTTCCTGATGTTTGGACCTGGGACATCTACCATGGTGATCAAGAGTAACTTCGACTCAGGTCAAGTGACATAGAAAGAAAAAAAATCTCGAAAAAGTGAAAAGGTAGAGAGAGAAGGAGCTGAGGACTCACACCAACACTGGATTCAGTGCCGAGAAGAGCTACGAAATGTCTGGTGCCAGCACACAGGGACCCCAGAATCCACCCTGTCCAACACTCGCAAAGCAGCACTTTTTATGAGAAACTAACAGTTACTCAATAAAGTGACTCAGGTCTATGAGGACATGCATCCCTCAGAAATGGCTGTCATAGGAAGACTTTGGACCAGATCTTCAGAGACAGTTCTGGCTTCCGATGGAGGTTTTCTGGCCCACGAGCAGCACCCTAGTACCACAGTGGCCCTTCTTTATTGCATGGAGGATCTCTGGCAGCCTGAATCATGACAGACATGAATATTCATCTTAGCCCTCACATTGCTGGGGCAGCCCTCATACACTACAGAAGTAGCTGTATATGAAAATAGAAGACTGACCAGTTGTGGTGGGGCAACATAATAATGAATTACTGAGAAATAGCTACTGATAAGGCCAGACATTCTTTTAAAATCTGTGATTTCTACTGGGGAAGAAGGCTTCACTTCACACCAGCTACCGTGACTCAGATGTGGCCGGCTGAGTAGCCTTTACTGAAAGAACTAAACAGAACAAGACCCCGATCTACCCCACGACACTAGTGAGGCCCCAGACACACTGACTATGTAAAGTTAAGAGGACTGGGATGGTCAGGCACTGCCCCTGGGACCTGACTGAGGGAGGACCTTCTACCCTAAACTGTAAAGAAATCCCCAGTTACAGGAATGTTATGATTACTGAGTGAATGAGTAAAACAAAGTTTGAAAATTTGTGAAACTATTAAGCTAACGCAAAGCCAAACCTTGGTTACGTAAAGACACTTCACCAAGTGGCAGGTTTGGGGCTTTGCCTCTTCCTGAGCATGCGTAAAGCTGTGCTGAGGTCCCCCTGCAGTGAGCCTTGTCCAGGCCCCCTGCAGGACACAGTGTGCACAAGCTCTCAGAGCCCCTCCCCGCCCTCCCAGCGCTCTGTGCATTGTTGGTGCCACTGTTTTCTTCTAACAACAGACGCAGCTCAGGAGCCTGTGTGGCTGACGTCTCCATGTAGTGAACTTTTCCATTCAAGTTTCAAAATTGAACACAGCTCAGGAGTATAGTTCCTGCCAAAGTTCCTAAATGGTATTTTCTCTTTGCAACAAAACTATTTGGAGAGAGGTCTTCCTTGGAGCCTGAGCATACAGCTGTTGCTGTATGAAGCACGAAGTACGTAGACCCCAACCACAAACCGCAAAAAAAGAAAGCAAAGTACTGACTCCAAGACTTTTTCTTTCAGTAAACCAGGAGGGCTGCTTTAAATACACTGGCATTATAGTTATGGTTGAAAGGGCTACTTGTTCAGAGTTTCTTTGGGGGCTTTTTTTAAAGAGAGGATTCAATCACCTGCAGTGGAAGGGTGCTTCACATAAATATGTCTTCTACATAGCAACATAAAGTAGTAATTGGCCAATAATCCAAAGAGAGTAATTCTACATTCAAACACATACATGTATACGTGCTCAGGCAGCCACTGTCACCATGAGATGGTCCATGACACTCCCTGCCTTCCCCTCTGCTAAAGAGGAGCCAGTGTTCTATTGCTCTCTGGTTCCCCTTCTCCAACTTATTAAACAGGAAGGATTCTGTCTTGCTAGGTAACAATCTAAATAAAAAAGAGATGAGCAGTGGATAAAATAAGAAGGACTCCAGAGAGTATTTTAGGAGAGTTTAGCAGATAAGAACAATTTGAGATGTGAGAAAATTAAGGATGAGAAGAAATTAAGAATAATATATAAAATTATTAGGACTTGTGACTTGCATGCTTTTGAATATTTTTCAAGAGACTGAAGATCCTCTTTCTACTATTTTTGAAAATTTGGACTCTACTTCCTTGATTGAAATTCTTGTAGAAGTTCCTGGAGATTGTAAAAACAAATGCTTTGTCTTTGTATTATTTTATACTGATTACATATTATGTATACATGTACAAATTGTTTCAATTAAATGAGATAAACACATGGCCAAATGAAAGTCACTATGAGATAGTAAATATTAGGATTAATTTATTCATTTTTTAAATTCATTCAATCAGTAACGGTTTGGGGCACCTAGTGTTTGTCAGGCTATATTCGAACTAGAGATTTCAAAACTGAATAATGTGACTACTGACCTCTAGGAGCTCACAATTTAGTGGGGTAAGACCTATGCAAAACAGATAATAAACAATATGATAAATGAAAGAAATATGTATGTGGTATATGGGGCCAGAGCGAAGAAACCCTAACAAAACTGTAGCAAACACCTTTTGCTTCTTGGAGTAGATGACATCTGTTCTAGAGCAAAAGATGCCTTGGATGTTGTCAAGATAAAAGGAGAAGGAGAAAAAGATGACTCCAGGCCGCAGACTTTAGAAAACAGAATGGTGGTGATGGTGGTGGTGATGGTGGTGGTGATGGTGGTAGTGATGGTGGGGTGTGTGTGTGTGTGTGTGTGCACTTCTCTGCTTAGGTGCATGCACATGCAAGGAGAACGGGATGCAGTTCTGTGATAATAAAACGTAACTATGCAGTCAGATGTAGCAAGAGATAAGAGTTGTCCCTAGAGAAGCAGATGGGTTGGAGAAAGGCTGGATCAAGGATGCTTTTGGTTAGTATGCTATGGAGTGAAGACTTCCTCCTAACAGGGGGAGAAACACTGAAGAATGTAAGAGAATGGCATGGCCAAAACTCTGGCTGGATTGAAGAAAGACACAATTGAAATCCGAGGAAAGAGCTGCTGTACAATCTAGAAAAAAATATTAAAAGGTCTGACTTGGGTAGGGAAGGCAAAAATGGATAGAAAATGTGGATTCAAGAATAATTGATAAATATTAATAAATCAAATTGGCAGAATTCTGTTTTTGATTGAATGTGCACGATGGGAAAGAAGATATTTAAGATGAGTTACCAGAAAATGGTATTAGTAGTGGAACCAAGTAAAGATACAGGGAATGGAAAAAGGGAAATGAGACTGGTAGAGAAATGAGTTTACGTGTTAAGTGGGCACAGATGTCCATTTGATAAATATATGATCAGATGTTCACAGGAATGCTATTGGCTAGAGATGTACAGATTTGAGACTATCAGCCAGAGATGTTTGCTGAAGTCATGGCAGTGAATGTGGTCTCCCATGGAGTATGCAGGCAGGAAGAGTAAAGGGCCAAAGTGGACCCCAGTCAGACACCAAAGTTTAAAGGTTGACCAGAAGATGGTAAGTCAAAGAAGGAGGAGGAAGAAGTGTGGGAAGGGAAAGGAATATTTACAGAAACACATGGAGAATGAGAATACTGCAATGTTATAGAAGTCAAGTGATCAGAGAGTTTCAAAATGAGGAAGTAATTGGAAGTTTCTTGTAAATGAAACAAAGACTTTGGCTTTCATGATAGAAAGCATGCCTCTGAAACCCATAAAATTTTCCAAACCTCACAACTGCAATCACATCCAGAAAGATCCAGATATTTTCTTGGTGGGGAACATTAATATGAGATAGCACCTAAAAAACTGGAACAATATAGAAGAAATACCCTCAGCGCTAATACGGATATAGTATATGAGTGAAACAAAAAGGACCTGCAGAACAGACTGCGACACTGAAGAAAAAGAAGGCAATTGTAATGTTCCTACATCTGCTCTCTCAGCTATCTTCAAGAGCTTGAGAAATGAAAAACACTATTCTCTATCTAATTAAGGGAAGCCACTTTTTTTTTTTCTGAGAAGATACTCAGTGCTAAGCTCTTTATGTATACCTAATAATCCTCAGACCAGGAAACTAAGATTCAAAGAAATTTTTTAAAAAATATCTAAGTCACATAGCTAATTAATGGTAGAACTTTGATTAAAAGTTTAATTTAATTTTAAGAACAATTCAGAGCAAACAGTAATTGGAATGAATCTAAAATAGAGGATGATGAAACAAGACCTAAGCAATATTTAAATTAAAATCTTTATAAAACAAGAAAAAGAAACCAAAGCAAATAGGGTGACTGTATGTCTCAATTTGCCCAAAACAGTCCCAGTGTGTGCCTTGTTGTCCTTGTAGTTTTTAATAGTCCTCAGCGCCCTCATTCTCATAAGTGTTTGGAGGATAATTATGTGAGCAGCCTACGTAGCAATACTGTAACATGCATATTAGAGATCTCAGGTACACAGCAATTGGAGGATGAAGAAAACAATTGAATTGCAGTATTTTTCTGGACCACTGGAGCCTCAACAATTACACCTGCACCCTTTCCTGCTCTAGGACATCATGTCAGTATTTCCTTCCATTTACTCCATTTTTAGGAATGTAAAACTCATAAAACAGGGCTCTTGCCAGAAAGTACATAAAAAGGAGTACAGTTCTAAATAATAAGACTGAGACTGAAGAAAATTGATTTTGAGGGGCATTCTCTTGAGTTCTTACTGCTGGGCATGATTTCTTATTGAAGAGATCTTTTAATCAGTTATCTATTCAAATTCTTAATTGATTCTCCCAAGGTACAAATTGCTCCCTCTTGTGACTTCATTTTATATCATATATTTAAGTAATACTTCTTCACTGAGTCAAATGTATGAATTTATTCTATTAATCTTCAAAATAATCTTATTTTTAACAGCATTATAGAACGTTAACGATGAAAGAGAGTTTAGAGAAGATCTAGCACCACCCCTGCTCAATTTGCAAATGAGAACATGACAACTCAGAGATCACAAGTGATTTGTCCATGGTCATACAGATAATTAGTGGCAGAGTTATGGATAAAATGTATGATCTCTTATGAGAAAAGACGGAATGAAGAAATCCTTAGTGTTGAACAAATGTGAAACTGAATAATTCAATGCTGACAAAAGATTTTCATCAGTGACAAATTCAAGCCTGCCACTCTGATTTCTGTTCCAGTTTTCTGTCAGTCTCCACATGTAGCTAGATCTGGCAATCATCACCCAAGGAGTCAACACTTATATTCCTAAATGCTTTTTGTTAAAATATCTTGGACCACATCAGAACCTCTACACACATGAATCTCAAAAGAGATGAGAACAGATATGAAAAATCTAAATTGTACAAAGTTGTTGCTTTTATTCATCTCTGAGCCCTGAGTTAACATTTTTTTCCTTAACCGTCATGTTCTGACCATATGACAATCATCAAGATGTTGGTATTTTTTTCTGCTTCTTTTATCCTAATTAAGCATACAATATGGTTTTGTTCAGCTTTTTCTCTCTGTGTGTTTGCTGCCTTGTTGAAAATGCCAATGAAAGCTTTAAATAGCATTGTCTTTCCCTGTGTGAATTCTCTATTCATTTAGCAGCTGGATCAAAGAAAATGATATTATGTCCTAGTGAAACATGCTTTGTTTTTCTTATTAACCTTTGCAGTTTAAGGATTGCCAAAAGATGCGTGATTTACTGTAAGGCTCCAACCGAGAAAAGTGAATTTTAGTACAATATTAACTCAGAAAATCTGTTTAAGGAAATGTGTAAAATTTGATTTTAAATTCTCTGATTCTATACATACAGAATAAGTTTTCCATATGTATTTTAAATTTTTGATAAATAGAACTTAAAATTTTAACCTCCTGTTTGGAAAATAAACATTTATACAGAATATTTGTATATAGTACTAAATTATAAGTACATTTACCTATTTATTTGGCTAATGACACCATTTGGTATGTTTTGGGTTTTTTCTGAAACTTTATATTCTCTGTAGCACCAAGAACATTTCATGATCCACAGTGAGGTTCAATGTTTGCTTAACAGTCTTACCAACAAACTGCCAAATTAATAGAAGTGTAATAGAAGTATGCACAATTATCAAAATAATTGACTAAATACAGTTATTTTTCAGTTATTTCTACCATGCAGTAAACAATGACTTGGTTTCCAATTATCAAAAATGTAATTGCCTCTAAAAGTAGACAAATGCAACTTGTAATAAACATGAGTTGAGTTTTTAAAATTGCTTAGACAAGTTTTAGGAATATTGGCTGTGCTCTTGAATAGAAATTAAACACTCTAACTATACAGATGAAGTAAATGCCCTTTAAAAGTCTGATGAGTTGAAAGTACTCCACAATCGGGAATGAAAGTTTAATAAAATCTGTCTCTGGAAACTAATTTGATTAATTCTTCTTTCCTAAGGTGCCTTGCATTGGGTCCCCAGGAAGGTCCAGAGAAGGGGATTCATGTGCAAGTGACCATTTGAAGAAGTGCTCTCAGGGGCACTCTGGACAGGAGGGCAGAGGAGCATGACTGACATAACAGAGCCAGTGACCCTAACAAGAACTGTTCGATGCAGAAGCCAGACTGATCTGTGTTAAGGACTAAGTGTGAGGTAAGAGGCTAAATAACACCACCGAGAAGTGTTTTGCAGGGGATGGTGAAGAACTGAGAAGCTTTGATGATCTGGATTTGAAGGGCCTGGGGGAGGCATACAGAATGACTAGGGATTTGGTTCAGTCTCCTGGGTGGAAAGTAGTGCCATGGATTGAAAGTTGAGATGTGGGGAAGGAGGAGGAGCCAGTTTGGGGTGACAGGGAACATGTTCAATTCAAAATTTGACATGTTAATTTTGAGATGCCAATCTAAATGCCAGTGATTGTTAGAGTTATAGATCTGGAACACAGAACAGCCATAGGTAACAATGTATAGGTTTCAAAGTCATTTATAATAATTAAAATTAAGGCTGTGGTCAAAGATACCAAAGATACCAAACATTCCCAGGGAGAAAAGAAATAGAGCTACAACAGAGAACTCCTAGGATCCCAAATTCTAAAGGAAGAAAAAGAGAATTCAGACAGCAACGGAGACTGGAGAACAGGAGTGGAGTCACCACAGTAATCAGGGGGGGATGTGTCAGGAAGGAGGAGGTTGTCTGCCTATTCAAATGACAAGGATGCACAAGATGCCAGTTTTCTGTGGGCCTGGCACTTAGGAGGCCACTGGTGACCTCAGAGAAAGCAATTTCAAGGTTTGAGAAGTGAACTAGAGTAACTGTGAGTAAACAAAGTCTAATTTTTTTACAGAAATTTAGTTATAAAGGTGGATGGTACTTCCATTGCTAATGGTGTAATAACAAAAAATAATGGCTTCGATTCTTTGTTCTTTAAAATGAAGACAGCTACAGTATATTTATTTGTATAACCACCAGTGGAAACTGAAAGACAGGACACACAGAGAGAGAAGGGACCCACATGCAGAAAAGAGAGAACACAAAGTTGATTTTCATATATTATCTCATTTAGTCCATACAACAACCCTCCTCTTCTAGGTATACAACTGAAGCCCAAAGAGATTAAACAAACCTATTGCTAAGTGGTGCAGGCAGTCTTTAAATCCAAATCTATCTGAATGCAAAATCCACGTTCTCTGCATTTTTCCATCCAACTATAGCTTATATAGTTCCCGCTAATTTAACCTGTTCAAATAAACATGTTTAAAAGTTTTCTTAACCAACCAAAGCAACAGAGAACAACAGGGGGAAATGTCAATACTGTCTCTAATTGGAGGAACCCTCAAAATGCTATTAATTAGTATTACAGATATAAATTTCTATATCCACTCAATAGAAGGGTCGGTATATGCACTGTATTGTGATGCTGCCACCTTGTGGTTAGAGAAAAAAAAGCAAACATTAAATAAAAGTGCGTGAGTGAGTTCATGATTTTAATCAAATTGCTCTCGCTCAAGAATTCTCAACTTTGGCTGCACACTGAAGTCATCTGAGAGCTTTAAAAATGCTGATACCTGAATCCCACCCTCAGAGATTTTGATTTAATTGGTCTGGAGTGAGATCTGGGTATCAGGATATTTTAAAGCTCCCCAGGTAATTTTATGTGCAGCTGAGATTAAGACCTCTGTTCTAACTACTTACACAGTAATCAAAGCAAGTTTTGTCGTTTGCCTAGGCACGCTTCCTTTCTATAGACACAAGAGAAAATATTCAAGAGAAAGTATGTGATTTTTCTCTCAGTTTTTAATGCTATTTATTTCTCGCTGAAAAAAAATGTTTTGTAAACAGAAATCATCATTTGCTGTGGTTTTAAAGAATAGGAACAGAGAGATTTGTGGCTTGTGATCAAAGTGGACACGAGATTTGTATCTCTTAATCAAATTCAGTCTTTGCCAAAAGAAAGCAAGGGGAATCTCCGAGCTTCTTGAATAAGTCACAAAACCCCTCACAGGAAAAATGGAAAGAGCGCTGAACTCAGAGCACCCTTGACTTGGACACTAGTAAGACAAGTGACCTTGGGTAAGTCACTTAGTCTGCAATGAGCTGATTATTTGGGAAGAGTTTCATACACTGTTTTATGCAAAAGAAAACTAATTTCAAATGTATAACAAATAATTCAACACACTTCTCTTGAGAACCTGCAATGTGCAAAGCATTATATTATAATCTGTTACATATGGAAAGCACTAATGTTGTTTGGAGACATCATAGCACTAAGCGACCAGAGGAAACTTAAAAGCTAGTAATGCAAATTGTAATTATAATGTGAACTAAGTGTAACTAAAAAACTTAATTAAATAATGTTCCGATGGCTTGACAAGGAAGTTAAATTCAGTTTTCTCTACTTTTCATTCTGTTCTATAGCTTTTTCAAATGTTAGGTCATGAATTTATTAGTTTGATACCATCAAGAACTTTAATCACGTCTTGAAAATGGAAATTCTCTTTATTGTTCCTGGGAAGTTAAATTTTTCTATGGTTCTTTAATTGAAAAGACTGAGTAATTGCACTACCAATCACCCAGTCCAGGTCATCAATCTTTTTTTTTCTTTCATTCAACACATCTTTATTAACCAACTACTACATGCTGTAAGTCATCCTTGAATCCTACCACTCTTTATCCCAAACCATTTAAAATTCATGCTGACTGCTAGCTTCTAAACGTCTCTTTAATCTGTGGCCCATGTCTACTGTCAGGCCATTATCAGTTCTAACCTCTGTTACTACAGTTTATCCCCTGCAGTCCATCTCCCTTTTCTCTACTCCAGTCCCACTTGACAGAGTGACATTTTAGAAATTCAAATCAGATAATGCTATTCTTCTGTTTTGCTAGTTTTTTTCCATTGATATATATAGCTGATTTACAACATTGTATTAGTTTCAGGTGTACAATACAGTGATTCACAGTTTTCATAGATTACACTCCATTTAAAGTTACTATAAATATTGGCTATATTCGCTGCGCTGTTAGCCTCATAGCTTATTTCCTTTATACATGGTAGTTATGAATGGCTTCTCTTCCCCCTTAGGATAGAGCGCATCCATCAGAACGTTTCGACACTCCTTCCTTACCTGGTCCCTGTTTATCAGCCTAAATGGTTTCTCGCCCTTCTCCACTGAATCACCCCCAAGGATTTGCAGTTCTCCCAACCCTCTCTTGACTCTGAGATTTTTGCACAACCCTCTCTTCTGCCTTTCTTCCTTCACTTGGATAATTCCTGCTTTATCCTTCATATTTCTATTTAGACATTAGCCCCTCCAAGCGGCCTCTCTGATTCACATTACTGAGTTGGGATTTTTCTATGTGCTTCAACAAGCTTAAAATCTGGACTACTTATCACTCAACATTTACTGGTTTTACTTCTGACTAGATTGCAGAGACTAAATCTTGGGGACAGAGATTGTATCTCTGTTCACCAGAGTCTAACATTGTACATAGTACTTAATAGGTATTCAACAAGGCTTCTCTGAGAAGGTAACATTTGAGCAAAGAGGTAAATGATATTAATGGGGGAAGCCATGTGGATTTCTGGAGGAAGAATGCTCCAGGCAGAAGAATCTGCAATGCAAAAACCCCTTCTGAGTGAGCTTGCTTGGTATGGGAACAGCAAGGAGGCCAGTACCCTGGAGCAGAGTGGAAAAGGGGACGCACAGAAAATGAAATGAGAAAGGTCAGCAGGGGCCAGATCAAGCGAGCAATGTTTTGCAAATTGAAGTCATGAAACAAGCTGATGGGTCATTACCAGCTCCTTTCAATGCAGCCAAGAAGAGTAGACTGAGAGAAAATATCAAGAGTGTAAAGGTTTTCCTTTAATTGTGTGTATGGGGGTGGGAGGGGTGGCAGTGTATGCATGTATGCTGGGTCACAATATAAAACCTTTCTTGCTGTGGGTTATGATAACAAAATTGTAAGTCACGGTGAGTACTTGGATAAGCCATGGTGAATACTTTAGTTCTATTATAAATAGGATGAGAAGCCATTAGAGATACTAGCTGAGGAATTATGCAAACTGTTTCACATTCTCAAAGGATAACTCTGGGCACTCTGAAGAATAGACCACAGAGGAAAACAGTAGGAGTAGAGCCGAGAGACAAGTCAGAGACTACGACACGGTCCAGGGTGGAGATGATGTCTGTGGACTAAGGGATGAGAAGTGGTCAGGATGTACTAGAAGGTAAGGGCAGTAAGATTGGTTGAGGACAATCATCATTTTTTAGAGGTTTTCAGAGGCTTAATTAAAATTGGATATGAGAGTTCTATAAACACTACAGAAGAGTCATACACAGGCCAGCTGAGTTCGATTCAGGCGACATGTATCCATCATACTCTGGGCATCAGCCTCTGCTCTCACTGTTCTCTGCACTCAGGCTTCTAGGGATTTTCGCCAAAGAATCTTTGCTGTGAGTAGTTTCCCTGCACAACTAATTGGTAATAATTTTGCTGCTAAAGATAAAGATAAAATAACAAAAGTAAAATAAAAGAGGGACATTAAAAGGGACATAATAAAACATTAAAAAATTAATAACAATTTTTAAAAAATGTATTGTGAAAAATGAAAATACAAAAAAAAATGAATACACTGAAAACGTGTGTAGACTCACGGTGACAGTTGTATTTGGGTGCACCTTAGAGAAAGGGGTGATACTTCCTTTCTCAAAGTCCATCAGTGAGAATTCAGGATCTAACGTCCAATGTAAGTTCTTAACGATATTAGAAAACTCTGCTGTAAGTCTCTTGAGACTCCCCTGGAAGTAAAATGAGCAGACGAGGGACGCTGCTATCTCTTATCAATACATGTAATGGGAACAGCCTGCAGCACGGCCCTGACTACATTTAAATGTTCCAGCACATGCCCAGTCTGTATATTCACGAAATCATCTAAGTCAGAGTCTCTGCCAAATACCAAAATTCTGTCTATATCATGTTCGCTACAGTTAAACAGCAACAAATTCTCACCATTTTCAGGAAACTTACAAACATCATGAATCAGGTAACCATGTAGGGGGACATGGGACGATCTTGATTCTTCTCTTGCCTCCAACTTCAGTTATTGTGTGATAAATTTGGTAAAGATGGCATTAGAGGACAACCTGTTTTAACTGAATTAGCTAAAGAGTCGGTAATTAATGCTCTCACAGACTGCTGTGTATTCCTAGCTACCTATTTTATGTTACCTGTTACTGGCATTATAACCAGACTGTTAAACCAGGTTGTCCACCACTTGTCTTTTGTGGCAAAACTGTTCTACAGCCAATCAGTTTACAACAAAAATACCAGACAGATGCACTCGATAGGTAGAGCTGAATTTCTTGCTCACAAGGAAGGTCAGAGTGGCAGAGTTGGGAAGATAGACATAATTTTAAAAATGGATTATTTCAGCATAATATGTGATATGATAATGGCACAGGGAAGTGTCTGAGGAAAAAAAATGTTAACCTAAAAGTATGAGAAGCAACAGCTTTTATTGCAAGGCTTCCCACAGGTAAAAGGCCACATTAGCCTCAGTCATATGTTATGGGACAAAAATAAGCTATAAAGGTGCCAGAAAAACATTCTGGGTGAAAAGGCAGCACATTCAACACAAATATTGCTGAGTCAGCCAAGCATCACGTGCTCCTCCGCCCGGCAGTCACAGAACAGAAGCAAAATGAGCAGGAGGAAAAAGGCCCTCGGCCTTCCTATACCAATAACAAGACTCTGACAATTCATCCCAGAGACATTAACCAGAGAGCCATGTGCCTCTAGATGGCGGAAATGAGCAGAGCAGCCCCAGGACACAAATCCACAATGAGCGAAGAAACACAGTCACAGAATTAGAGACTCTATTAAGGAAAACAGATTTGTCTATACTTCACTGTCATTAGAGGAACACTATCTATTTTAACTTAAAAATTAATATTTTTTCAATTCCAAAAATATTTGTATTAATTTAAAATATACATTCTTTTCATTACAAGTTTTGCCTTTTTTCTCTCCGAGCACTGATCTGTCTGTAAAATGGTAGAACACAACATAAACACTTTGGATTAATGAAATTTTTCAATCAGGTAAAAAGAGTTCTGCTAATCTAGTAACTACTGCCCCTTTTACCTATGTAGATTCAATACACTTGAAACACTTTCCAAAATTTTTTATTTAACTTATTATTGGGGAGGAGAAAATTAAGTATTTATTTATTTATATGGCAGTACTGGGGATTGGACCCAGGACCTTTTGCCTGCTAAGCACATGCTCTACCACTGAGCTACACCCTCCTTCCTCACTTGGCACATTATATAAGGAACATTCATGTACCACATTTGTATGCAAGATGTTTATCAGAAAAAAATAACAAATATTATTGTAAATTCATTTCTATTCTAAATCTCAATACATGAATTATTAAAATACCTCCTTTGTGAAGAGTAATAGAACTTTTTAAAGGATATTGTGACACAGTGCAATAAGCACTGGTGTTTAGAACCAAGGTTTTTAGCTGTGGACTATGTAAAAGTCATCCTTAAATTTTGTAAAATAAGAATACAGGTACCCAAGGTAGCAGTAGGGCTTCTTTTGGCTGGGGTAATATAGGATATGTTCATGGATGGGAAGGTTAAATAAAATAGTCAATATGAAGGTGATTAAAACATTTCCTTAATTTAATAAATATTTCCTTAATAAAATAAACATTTCCTTGATAAAATAATTCATTATTCTGAGAACTGCTAGGAGCAAGTAGTTACATAGATGATGTAAATGAATGAGACAAAAGCCTTGTCCTCGAGTTGCTCCCAGAACAGTCATTTCTAAGGTATACGTGGTGAGGACAGGGTGCTGGGGAGGTGGGTGATGATGGGGTAAAGAACAGAATCACCTAAGGATGAAGGATTATTTCCAATGAATAATTTGCTCACAAGATTCTAATGTACCCCACACATCCCATCAAAAATCACTGACTTGATGAGTGCTGATGAGCTGATGTCCATAAAGAACTGACGACTGTGTTTCGCAGGTATGCTGTGGAAGATGAAGTCGGAGAATCACAAGTTTCCACATTACAAACACAGCCACAGAGGACTATGTGCCAATATAAGGCATTATCATTACCCCTATTTTTCCACTTGGTACATTTCATATAATGAACTTCTTTGAAAAAGAGCATGTCTTCTCATTCAGTAATGAAATAGTCTAAGGACTAATTTAAAAAGAAAATAATTCTAATTGAGCTTTTTGTTAATAAGATAGAAATAAATAAGACAGAAATAATAAGACAGAAATAAACCTGCAGCAAGTTATAGAAGTGGTTTTTATCATTCTTATGACTCTCTTGCCTCAGGTCATATAGGTTAAAACTATCAGGTTGAAACTATTTCAATTACACCCACAAGCTAAAAAGTCCCTCTTTAGTAGCATCATGTGTTTCCAAAGTTTATTGAGCATTTTCACATATAATATCTTATCTCTTAAAACATCGTTAGATAAGACATTTCATAGATGAAGATGAGTTGTGACAATTATACCACCAAAAAAATCTTGAAATCTGTCATTCTTTTGTCATCCCTACTGCCCCTGAAGTTCATTATCTCAACTACTCCCTAAATGGTCTTTCTGCTCATAGTCATCATCCCACCCATCAGAAAGAATGGTCCACCTAAAACATACATCTCTGATTAATATTCCTACCGTCACTCCTTCTGCTTTCAGTGTGGGTGCTCCCCGGCAGTGACTTACGGTGCTTCTTGGCCTGGTCTTCTCCTTGGTCATGCTGAATTACCTCACACACAGTTACTCACAGGAACTGCAGGAAGACCTCTCTTCTCTCCTGACCTTCGAACAGGTTGCTTCCTTTGTGTAGACCATCTTACTCTCAACCTCCATTTCATTTGGTCAACTATTGTCCATCCTTTGTGTCCCATTTAAGACTTTCCTTCCTTCAGAAAGCCTCATCTGTCCAGTAACAGATGAGTAACATACTATTCTTTTCAGTTCTGTAGCACCTTGTGCTTCCTTGCCGTAGAATTTACCAGAGTGGTTAAAATTTTTCGTTTACTTATCTATCAACCCTACTGTATTATAAGCAACTAAATAATGGGAACTAGGTCTTTTTATTACAATTAATGATTCCTCAGTGACCATATGTAATTGAAGCTCAATGAAAATCTAGGGAGTGAAAGAAGTGAACTTGTCCACAGTAGAATAAAATCTTGAGTCCAGGTCTAATTGTGGATCCTGAGTGGTTTTCACTGTGATCTCCTATCCAGCCGCATCATGACTTTGGTCCCCACATTCCGTAGCTCTTCGTCACTCCCATTGCCTAGAACCCCGTGGTTTGAGGAAGCTAGATTTTATGCCACAGTATTATAAATTAACTCACAGCAAGTCCAATTTTTTTGCTTAGCTTGTTGCTAAAGCCTCTATTTGTCAGGGAGCTACCCATTACTTTAGAACTTCTCTGTGAGTGTGTGTGTAAGAACCCTGGCTAGGAACAGACTTCTCTTTGTGATTAAATAGGAGTCACAAGGCAATGGAGCCGAGAACAAGAGCAAGCCTGCTTCAGAGAAAGAAGTGGTGACAGGTTGCTGTCCCATGATAACAGCATTCTGGTGCATATGTCGTGAAATGAAGTCACCAAAAATGCTTTCTGCTGGACTTAGTCCAAAACAACAAACATCTTAGATAGGAACTTTTGAGAAAAAGTGCCTGAAGCATAGCTGTTTTATCCCTCACTTCTTTCAGAGGAACATGAAAAGAGTTCGGTTTCAAAATGCACGTAAAAGTGGAAGTCAGATCCTCCCTGGAGTTAGAAACTGTGGGGAGTTTCTTTTGGTTATCAGTTACAAGCCCTTCTTCATAAACAACAAATTCTGTTCTTTCACAAGATACTGTGTGCTATTATTCCATAAACGACTCTGTGAGTCCTAAATTAAACCTGCAGCAAGTTATAGAAGTGGTTTTTATCATTCTTATGACTGTCTTGCCATTAGAAAGGGACATAATAATTTTATTACAGCACATACTCTGTGAAAGACCATAAACTTTTAATAGACTTATAAAAAGGGACTGTAACCTTTTCTATATTCTGTCTCCTCATTGGATGAGTCCATTCTACCCTCTTCTCACACATAATGGATGCCCTGGGGCCTAAGCAATGGTTCCACACTTGGGAAGAAAATGTTCAGATCCAGCCTTTTCCCTGAATCTGAAGGTTACTATGATTTAGCGCTCAGGAATGCTCCCCGGCTACCCCTTTTCTGATTCTGCAGCTCCTCAAACTTCTAGTCCAATAGGCTTTTGGTTCTGAAGACATGCTGACTTCATCCCTACAGGTTTAATTTGGGACTAAAAAAGGTCAAAATAAACATCCCTCATAACTTTGTTTTCACTTGACCACACATTCATTTTCAGCATCATTAAGGATTATACTTCCTGATTATTTCCCCTCTATCCTAGAATGCGAAACCTCAACTTACCTCTCAATCTTGATGACATAACCAACTCTAAGCATGACTTTTGAAACAAGATGGTTGAATAGCTTGACCCTATCATCCCCCCTGCATAGTGAAGAATTTAGGCCTTTTTATGTGTTTTTTGCCGTCCATTCGTTTGTTTCACTCTTAAGCTGCAATAAACAGCATATCTACTTTCTTTGAAAATGGACAAAGAAAAAACAGAAATCTTTGGGGACAAACATGGCAGAGAAAAATGGACAGTACAAAGGAAGTCAGTCCCCAAGTAGGAGAAACAAAATGGAAGCAAGCTATGAGGACAGTGGGACCAGTCATTCTTACGAAACCTGCTCTTCACTGCAGAACAGGGCCATCATGAAGCTGTAAACCAACCTGTTAATAGAACCTTTCACAGCCAAGTTCCACAGCACAAGAAAAATGAGACAGTTACTTGAAAAGCAGACACTGGCTATTAATCCCCATTTCTTGAGGAAATTCCATTTACAACTTGCCTAGGATCACAGGAACCTTTTCCACATTTTCAATTAATTTCAGAAGTCATAATGGAAATTGAAAGCATGGTGCTTTATATTTACCTGTCGCTTCCCCCTACATCCCCGACCTAAAAAAAGTAGGACCTTTATAGATGAAAAGGGTCTTTCTGTACAAATAAAAAACTACCTCAAGGATACAACCTGAGATGTTCTAAGGACACTACTCTCTTGGTTCTATGACTGACAGTCAACAGTAAATTACACGTATTTTTGTAGCCCCCTCATCCAGAGCTTTCTGCATCAGACTAGCGCCTTTTAAAATATTAAGAATTAAATCTGGAGGTGAAAGCTCTAAAAATCTCATAAAGCCCATGCACTACATCCCTAAGAAGACGTACACCCACAATTACAGGCACATACATGCAGTATGTTTTTCACAAGCCCTCGGAGGCGCATTTAAAGAAGCTCTGGGGGAAATGACTGCCGAGCAAGAGAGCTCAGTGCAAGGCTGTGAGCTCCGCAGGGAGGGAAAGTGTTTCCCTCATTCGTGCATCTTCAGCTGTGGAACAGTGGTCAACATAGCCCACGGAAGAAATACATATTTGTTATGTTGAATTGCGCAGGATGGGCATGTGCCTATTTTGGGATTTTTGAAAAAGGAGAATATACTTTTAAAAAGTTCATCATGCAATTAAACCTCATTGAATCTGGTAGAGATGGGGCAAAGGAAAACATTTTGAATAGCAAACCAGAGCAGATTAAAAAACTTGAACAGGGCTCCCCACCAAATAAGCATTACTGCTGAGAATAGAACTGGGGTGGCCTTCAAATTCCAAGGTTTATGTGTAATAACTAATGTGTGGGCCTTGAAGAAACTGTCGCCACCTCTGCAGAGCAGTATCAGTTTCTTTATCAGTAAAGGTTCTATATTGAAAACATTCATGATGATACGAGGGTGGGCAGGGACGCCACAGAGTGGCCCTTGAACTCATACACACAGTAGGTTCAAGGAGATTCTTTAATGGCAGACAAAAATTGAGAGAGGGAACGGTCTAGTTTGATTGTTTTAGAAACACCGCAGGTAGGCAAACAGGCAGGAATGCAAATTACCAAGTTATGTTTCCTAGAGTTTAGGCATTTTGATGACTTCTACTTAACTTCAGACAGAGCTGTCTAACGGAGATTCTCTCCCTTGACCCGCTTTTCTTTTCTGCTGTCTAGCCTTCTTCTTACTATAAAACGTGGTACGTTTTCATTGACAGAAAACCTGACAGTTTCCGATATTGACTTCTTTGCTTCTCTCTTAGGAATAGCTCTATAAGGGGGAAAGCATTACTTGCTTTCTTCTCTCCCACAGTTTATGGGTTACACTACTTTGTGGCATCCTAGACAGATACCTCAATTGAATAATCTCTTTCTTTCCCGAATGAAAAGATTGAGAAAATAAAACACACTCACAAATGCCTGCTCCCTTGAGATTCTCACAATACCTAAGAAGTCATCTAGGAAAGAAGAAAAAAAAATCATAGATTTGGGAGAACGTGACAGGACATTATAACGCAGGCTTTCAGAGAGCACCAGCTATGGAATGTTCTAGAAAAATAATTTCTGTTCCCTTCCCACATTTTTAAAAGAATGCTCCCTCCCTGGTCTATTCAAGAGATTAACAATATTCACTGCCTAAAGGGCTCAAGATAATATATGAAGAGAAAAACCTGAGCATAGATTCAATCAGTCATCAAAACAGGCATCTCCTGAGAATGAGCTACTCAACTCTTTCAGTTTTGACACCTAAGAACTGTATATGTTCAGTGGATTCTGAATATCCCAAAGATTTGAAATTGAGAATTTTTCCTTCAGTAGAACAATTTGCTAAAATAAGAGACAAATGAATTAGTATTTGAGTGAAGTGTATGTTCTTTTTGTAAGTCATGGAGGAAGAGGGGCCACTTAAAGCAGGTGGTTAAGTCTGTCTACAACAAACATTTTGACAAGCTCCTGCCAACATAATACATGGCAGAACAATCCCAGTGTGATTCAAAAGCTATCTTCACTCTAACAGCCGAGGCACTGGGCATATGAACGGTAATGTAAGTCATATTTTCTCTAGAAGGCAATTAGCAAATTGCTCACATTTTGCAGCTGAAAGAATACATCAGCATGAACAGATGGAAATTTGGAATTCCACAAGCGGCAGATATTAGGAATCTGAGACACTGATTTAACTTTCACCGAGCAAATGAGAATCAAAAAATATGAATTGCTCTTTCTATAATTACATACGTAATTGGAGTGCATCAAATTCATATCCATTGTAGCTCATGTTTCTTCCTAGTTATTTCTAAATTTATATACATTCCAAGCATAATAAACCTACTTAGAGTTCAACTCCACACTTAAAGGGTCTACTCTGACAGGTAGATGGCACTAAACTATTTCTCAAATAAAGCCTGCCAGGGTGTCACGCTAGCTTTTTCACAGCATGGTGCACGCTGCAATAAATAAGAAATTGTAAGACTCAAAGAGGTAGTCCTTGTGTCAGGACAGATGGAGAGAAGAGCTGAGAGAGGGAGTCGGCCAATTTATTAACTCCTGTGCGTAGAATAAATCGTATTTAAAGGATTCACAGGAACATTTAGTCTGAAAAAAGAATTTAAATGGTGGCAATTTTAGAATGGAGAGAGCAGACTAATGCTTCACCTTACAGCATCACTCAGTAACCTCTTAGTCTTTCCAACTCTTAATGGCAAAAGGTCACCAGTGGCCTGCACCCCAATTATAGACCAGACTAGTGATAAGCACTTGGGAAACACTTAGACTGACTGTCAAATTTAAAACACATAAGGAATGCTTTAGCGTATTATGGAAATGAAATTACTGAGATTAAATATTTGAGGCACTATTGTTAATTATTCTTTCCCCTGCTCTAAAATGGGGTAGTTTGTCCTACTTGTGGAAATATTTAAGAGAATTTACTTACAGTTTTTGATATTATTAAAATGCAAGAAGTAATCTGAGAAATGTTTTTGAGAATAATTTCCTTTACAAAAGCTCCACATAGGACTTTCCTGAGAAAACTCAATTTATGTGTTTTATCACATACAGTGATATGTCTAGTTGCAAATATGAAAAGAAAAAACCCTTTATAAGTTTTCTAAATTTTAATCCAAGGGAAAAAAGTATGATTGAAAGAATCTGAAGAAAAGTAAAGGGATTTTTTTTTTCTTACTAAAAAAGAATGTCCCTATCTATCATTAAGAAACAAACTAGTAATAAGATGACTAATAAAATCCCAGGTCATAATCAGAGACATAACACCACAGAATCTTTTTGTTTTAATGAAAAGCAATACAGGCTTCTTACCTATGAAATGTTAAGAGAAACTAATTTTCGTATTATTTTGGTGAAATAGACTTTTCTTCCCCAATAAAGGTTTCAGATTAGTCCTCAAAAATTCTTAAATAACTCAAATGTTGCATGTTATATTTATTTAAATATTCAAAAGTTTTTTTTTTTTTTTACAGTTTGAGAGTTTCTATTAAACTTTATATAATAAACTTCATATCCAAACTGGCTTCCTTCTCAGGCACACTAAAAGCATACCAAAACAAAATCTATTAACCCTTTATGCATGTGTCTGTGTCCCCTGGGGGAAATGAAGAAACAAGAACAGTAGTTTCTGAATTTCAGACTGTTGACTTATTCAAAAGCTCTCTTGAGGACACAGTCTAACCTTGTGATGTCACTCACCAAAGGGAAATGTCAATTACAAAGACTTTAATCCCATTTCCTCTCAATGGGAGAGATACAGGCTACACAGAGAGCTGTTTTCATGAATAAGTCTTTTAAATCACCTCTTCTAGATACTTCATGTTTAACCGTGTTAGATTCACCGATTTAATAAAGAGATTATAAAATACTTGAAGCAAGCACAGGCACATTTTATTCAGTGGTTTATCACCAAAAAGTGAACTACTGAGGGGCTGTTTGATTAGTAGATGCATCAAATTCATATTCAGGGCAGCTCATATTTTTTTCTCATTCCTAACATTCTGAGTCTAGCAGGATGTATTTAATAGGTTTATAATTGAATATGTTTATAAGCCTATTCTTTCCCACATTGTTTTAGGAACTTTTTATGGACTCAGGAGAATTCAGTGGAAGATAACTAGCTAAACCATAGTTAGTGACGATAAAGATGATACAAACAATAACTCATTCGTGAAATAGGTAATAGAGCAAGTTAACACGTGATGTGCACAATCAAATGATACTAGCTTTCACTGCAAAGATATATTCAAGTGAGTTAGAAGTAAAGAAGGAGAGTAATTTCCCACCATCCCTCTCATTCACCTGAATTTTGTTTGAAGACTCCAGATAGTTGGTATATTTATAGATGAATCTTTAAACCACACGTGAAGCCTTTCCTTTACTTAGTATGCTAACTGCAGGATTATTTGATTATTCAATAATAACCTACACATTTCTGTTGCTAGAACATGATCAGGACATTGATTTATATTCAAAGCCAAATAGTTTTTTTTAAATAGCACAGCTAGAGATAGACTATCATAATTTTTAAAATATAATTAAAAGCAATTGATGCACATCTGGTTAAGAACTGAAAGATAGTCCTTGCAATTTAGTTATAACTGATTAACATCGAAAGGGACAAGTTATTACAGATTCTTCTTACATTCAGACTATTATATACCAAGCAAGTTAAATAAGATAGTCAAATAAGATAGATAACCCACATTTGGAGGGATTTATGCCCAGAGATGATAAGTTATAAGTTTCCCAAGCAATAAAAACTTCCCTTAGCTACTAACTGAATAAATATATTTAAGAGAATTAGATAATCAGTAAAAGCAGGAACCTTGTTTATTTTAAACTCACTGCTGAATCACCAGCTCCTAGGTCAGTGTGGGACACCCAGTTTGGCTTCAATAAATATTTACAGAGTGAATGCATAAATACTTAACTGTTAATAATCAAAACCTATGTGGATGGCTCTGTAGGAGCTGGATAAAGAAAGAGAAAGGGCTAACAAGAGACGGAAAGACAAAGAAGAAATAATGAAGAGATTGAGTGCAAAGAAAGAATGGTAGAGGCCTTTGGTGTGTATTTCACCTACTTGGCAGCAGAAGAGCAGAATGCAAGACACCTGCAGGGGAACAGATGGCGAGCCCCTCGTCCCCCGAGCACATGTTGTCCTGCGTTGGCTCAGCAAGCCGCAGGCTCCTCACCAGCCATGCAACAAACAGCTGAAAAGGTGACACCAACATATAAAAGACAGGAAGGCCACACATTCAGCTGAAAACGCCATGAGAGATGCTCTTATGCCAAGAAATCACAAGACATGTGAGGGAATGAAACAGTTACTAGGAGTTTCTAGGGTAAAGGCTTACTTCACTTTTACCCAATGAAGCCCCTGAGCAACTACCCCTTCCAACCTCCAGTCTTCTCCTCTCCAGATCAATGTCTGACCATTGGCCACTTTAGTTTTACTAAGTTGGAGGTTTTGGAGCTACAAGTGGGGAAAGAATGAATGGGCGAGTGCCAGCCCTGGGCCTCTTCGCCCACAGATACAGTCCTCACCTTTCCTTTTTCTGCTCTGTGTCTCAGGCGGCCGGCCGCTGCAGGCTGCACTTCCCAGCCTCACCTGTCAGCTGGTTTAGGGCTGGTTTCAGCCACGAGGAGGGAGATGCTACCAGGAGATGGGGGGAGTGGGGAGAAGCCAGGCCATTTCTTGCCATTTCTCTTGCCCAAAGCAGCTGCATCTCCTCTGTGTCTATAACCCAGCTCCAACTGGACAGGCCATCACCACCCATCCCTGGGCTCCAGTGAACCATCTCCTTGCTCGAGGTTTCCTACTGTTGCTAATCTCTGGGTTGTTCCAAGAGTATCTGCGCTTGACTTTTGCACTGCAATCAGAAAATATTCTTAGCTTCATCACTGTGTGAATGCCCTTTAGGGTGGTATCTGCTCAGGCCTCTAAACTTGGACTCCATGTCTCTCTCCTGAACTGGTCTTACCTGCTGCCCTATGTCACTTGTCCACACCTCAGGCAGCCCTCACGCTGGATTGCTCAGACCAAGCTCCAGACTCTGTGCCACAGGCCTCTGATTCTCTTCTCAGTGCCTCTGACCCCACGCCCAGCCCTACTCTACTTTCCTCATCATGGTTTCTCAACCTGTGTCCCTGTCACTGTTCACAATTGTACAGCTCACATTCTGAATGTTGATATTTGCTGAAGTGCAGCACCAAACCATTCTACAATGATCTTTAAGCTCTCATTTAAGATTTACTTTGAACAGATCTCCAGACATATGCAACATTAAAATTTACATACCTATGTCACAAGAAGGTTGAAAATAATGCATATTTCCTGCATGGTTGGGCATTCCTTCCATGTGCTCACTCTGGTAATGACCAATAAGACACAAAGGCAGACAGAAAAATGGCCAAAATAATGTCAAGAATAACTCTGCTCAAAGGGCATGAAATCTATGATGGCCTTGCAATAAAAGAGCTTAAAATAGGTTAGCTTGTTCCTATAAATTTGTTCACTGTCAGCAAAAAATAATATAATCCCTAAAGTAATGAAATAGGAAATATGAATAACAATAAAACATTTAAGGCTTTATTAATTACCTTATGTTGTTTATAAACAGACAGTACATGTGTGACATTACTGACTCTTCTGGGCTTACGCTTGCTAAGCGCTCACTGTACTTGAAACTCAGCACTAACTCACATAAGCGTTATTGTGTTTCCCAGGTTATTCTCTCACTGGGGAGCTGAAGACCAGGTTGTTTAACTCAGGGTCTATCTAGGTAGATTAAATTCCCACCCAGCCTTGTCCCAATTCCCGAATTAATCTTGAATTGGGTAAGAAATAATAAACAAGCTTACATTGGCCTTGCTTCCCTAATCACCCCATCCAAACTGACTGGATTAGTCACACCTTTTTCCATGGTCTCTACATGGATGGCATTGGTACCCGAATTCTCAACAAAACATTCGCAGCCCGTCTCTCCGGTCTGTCAATCTGGAGCCTAGGTCCCCAGCCTCTGTTCTAGCAGTCTTTCCTGCAGCTTTGGCTCAGCCACCACACAGAAGGCCCTGGGTCCCCTGCCACCCCTCCTCTGGGTTCTCAAGCACCTGGGGCTTGCCAACTGGAGAACAGGATTTTCGGATACCAGCTGCCTGATTGGTACATCCTGCACTCTGTCCACATTCCCAGAGCAATGTTTTGACCCTTTAGAACAGTATCTCGGCCTCCCTGAGACAGAGCCCTCCAAAAGGGACCTCATCACTGCTGGCCGTGAGCCTGAACCCCGGCACAGTCCCCTCTCAGACAGTGGCTCTCATGTCAGTCTGGATCCTTCCTTCTTATCATGAATTAAGAAGAAAAGGACTGTCCTCCTTTAACCTGTAAGTTTTCAGTTGGCTTCCTTATGATGATTACTTTGAGTTTTGATGTCTTTGGTTTAGTGGCTGAGCACATCTCCATCCCCTCCCCGCCCTCTTCCTTTTCCTCTCCTGCCACCCCTCTCCCGACCCCGACCCCGAGCACTGCAGAACAACTCCGGGAGCCATCAGTAGGGCTCCTGCACTCAGCAGCTTTCCCAGGGTGCTCTGGAGTTGCTGAGAGAAATGAAACCGTTTAAAAAAATGGTCACATTTTATGGTCGTAAGTTCCCTTTGTAAATGCCCTGAGACATAGTTAAACAATTTCTCCCTTAGCTTGCAGTTCACAATGACACTCCTGAAGTGTGGCCATCCCCCAACCCCATCTGGGGATGCTGGGTGAGAGCCACCCTCAATCCTAGCCCGGTCTCTAAACTCAAGAATCTGGTAAGGAACAAGGCAACTGACCCTCGCTGTTCTCCTATTTCCCTCCAACAGAGCACAGGAAAACCTTCAAGTTGATTCCCCAAGACAGCCCGCACTCTACCCTAGTTTCTTAAAGAGTTATAACGAGGATCTATGAGCTCTGTAATTTGTCTTTATTTTGGTTTAAATTAATGGCACTGAATTCTCTTACACTTGGCAAAGTAGAGGTGGCTATACATCGGCAAAAAAAGGACCAACATTTTAAAATCTTGTAGGAACTAGATAAATTTTAGTGATTTTTAAAACAATGTAGAGTATTTCTGTAGTTCCTTGGCCATCTGGTCTTTTTCACCAAATACATCCATCTTCCTAATATCAAAAGGTAGTAAAGGTTTACATGTAAGACTCATAATGGTGATAGTAATGATCATGAGAATAATAATTTATATGATCTCTACTGGCTGCCAAGTACTGTACTAAGTACTTTATGTGCGTCAACTCCTTAAATTCTCAGAAGAACAGTCTGCAGTATGTATGATTGTTCCCTGTCCTTAGTTAAGAAAACTGAGTTGAGCAGAGGTTAAGAAACTTGGCCGAGGCCAGCTAGTAAGTGGCAGAACAGAAATTTACACCTGGCCCATCTTTCATACCTGTGAAGACGCACACAACTCGATAAATCGCAGTTGTGATGGTCCTGGAGTCCTCCTGATGAGCACTGACTGGAACGGAGTTAGAAATGCCTTTCAACTGTTTCATGGAAAAGCACTGACATTAAAATGTGGCCTTTGTGCTCTGTATGGGGCACATACTTTTGGCTCTGAACATCATTTGAATAAGAACTTGCAAATAATTTGAGCAATTGTAACTTCAAAATCTTGATGTACTATTCCACAAATAGATCACTATTAACCTCGACATTCCATTTTTTAAATGTTCAACTTCATTGTTACACGAATAATTTTCTCTTACAGTTATGATAGCATCCATATGCTCTTTCTTCTCTTTTTATTTTGGTTCTTTGACACTTTGGGAAACATGCGATAAGACAGCTTATAGTATGATTAACAGATGAGAACACACAGCATTTCTCTGCTCTCTCTTTTTCCTGAAGACATCATGTTCTCTTGCAGTTTCTCCTTTATCCCTCTCCATTGATCTCAAATTTTCTTCCTCTATTATTTTGACAATATTGAAATGGTTGAGAAAAAGATTCAGGTCATATAAGTACCCTAAATTTTGTCTTTCTAGCCTTCAAAGGAATTTTTCATGAAAAGTTAAAAGTAACTTAAAAACTCATTGATATTGTTCATTAATATGTTGTCACAGAGTCTAAGCTACTGTCTCTTTTACAGGCAACATAATTACAAGTGAATTACAAATGCAGACTTTATGACTCCAATTAAACTCTAGGCCACAATCCATTAAAAACAGATTATACACATTACATTAGATGTAAGGAAAAATAAACATCCCACATGATTTGAGCTATCAAAATAAATGAGCCACAATTTCAAATAATTTGTCTAAAATTTTTATCAACATAACCTAAAATATTTTCTCAAAAATCATCAGAGAAAAAAATTCTCATACTTATCATATATGTATATATCATATGTTCTCCTAATTATTTCATTATTTCATTCTACCCCAAGAACATCTTTGAAAGACGTGAGAAGCTGGAAGAGATTCTACTGTTTAGTTATAAGAACAATAGCTTTTTTTGTATGTTTTAAGAGTATTAGAATTAAACTCAAATATAATTAATTTTAGGGATTTTATTTTGTAAGAATCAAATCAAGTGACTAAAAATTAATTTGAAGCCAATTAAAATCTCAGCATCACTGTAAAATTGCTTAAGAGAGTGGATCTTAAGAAAATGTCATCAAGGACCGTTACACCTCAGTCTTCACACTAGAGAGACATTCACCTCTGAACTGTTTTCTCCGTAAGTTTTGAATGCCTATGGACTGGGTTACTAGGAAAAGTGGCTTTCTGAATAGTGTGTCTATAAAGTTTGATTCTACCTGATCCTCACCCCCATCTGTCAGCTCCCACTTCTCCAGTGAATTATGAAGGGATAAGAATTATGCCAGCTTCATTCTAGCATCACTGACATGGGCAAGCACACAACAAAGCAGAGGGAAAGAAGCCGAAACAAAGCAAAAATATGCTCAGGCAAGAATACCCTAGAGTACTGAGAAGTTCACAAGAAAACAAACCAGCAAAAAGAGTATTTCAAATAGAAGATTAAGGACCAATTCAAACAAAGTAATTTGAAGCTGTTATGTAAAAGAAAATGAGATCATTTAGCACAGGTGTTCAAAGATTTTGAGGAGGTTTTGATGTTTCTGGGAGGAGGTGATATTCCTGATAGTAACATTTCAAAGCAGAACAAAAGGACATTCCTACAAGGAGACATTCCTACATGGCTCCGCAGAGGAAAGAAGAAAGGCACAGAAGAAAGTGATTAGAGAGAAGATATTAAATGATAGAAATATAATTTAAAAATTAACAAGAGTTACGCCTAAGCTATGTCTTGATGTAAAATACGGAGATATATCTTACTGTGGTAGTCAATTTAGAACCAACCTAAAATAGTGTCCTTATTGGAATATGCATATTTTTTCATCTAATTTATGCAAGACTTCACAAAGGCACCAATGGCCTCGTAAAAGCTTTATAATTAGAATGTTCCTAGTACCACACTTTACTAATAAAAGGCATCTTATCAATGGAACAGAGGCAAAGCTATTCATCCTCTATTAAGTTTTCTGTTATTTAGTATGCATCAAGAGAGGCTGGTAATTAAGCATAAAGGAGGAGACAGGGGTGATGCTAACAACTGAACAAAAACAAATGGAAGTGTTTCCTGGACAGCCAAGGTTTGTTGGACTAAATCACCATCTTTCATAGGAAATCCAAAAAAAGAAATGCAATTTAAAACATAGCTAGAAGAAGGTAGCTTTTAGAAGGAAAAGTAAGAGCTTTGCGTGTTCTTCTGCATTCTAACTATCTTTCAGTTCTTCCCAGGGGGCACCCAGTCACTCTCATTGATTTGTGGGAGGAAAATCAAATAAGCCTAAGCCTTACCGCCTCCACTTCGGCAGGGTCATACCAGACATTGATGTACGGATGCTGCAAGGCGTCGTCCACTGATATCCTCTTCGCTGGGTCAATCACTAGCATCTTTGACAACAAGTCCCTGGCTTGGCTGGCTGAAACAATGAATGAGGAAAAAAATTAGTAAAATTTGGATTTTGGCAAGGGAATTTTTCAAAGGGAGAAGAAATTAAAACAAAAACAAAAAAAAAGATCAACTAGCACCTTCCTTCCAAACATCAGGTAACTTTACCAAATGACTAGAGAAATACAAAACGAAACAATGAAATATCTTTATCCAGCAAATCTGCAAAAAAGATGGCATAATATCCACTAACACCAGGTAATTTCATTCATGTTGGTGGGAGTGTAAATTGATAATCGATACAGATTTTCTAGAGGGCAGATTTGGCAGCTATTAAAATTTTAGATGTGAATACCTTATGACTTAGCAGTTCTACTTTTAGATATATAGCCTAGAGAAACAATTGCACATGTTCATGGAAAGCATACAGAAAGGATGTTCACTGCAGCATTGATCAAGGATTTTAAAAAAAAAAACCTTTGAACAGTATAAATTCCCACCGAGAGAGCAACAGAATGACCTATGGTACCACTGTGCCAGGGAACTGTATTTAGCAGTTTAAAAGAATGAGGTAGATCTATGAGTACTCACGTGGACATGATGTTAAGTGAAAAAAAAAATTGTAAAATGATCCGCTGATCCTGATGCCATTTCTATAAATCTGCCCCTTCCCAATAAAATAACAAATATTTATTTCCCTTTCTCTGTATTTATAAACATAAATGCATAGAAGAGGTCTGCAAGGATAATCAACAAACTGAAAATCATAGTTACCTTCGGGGAGAAGAGAATACGTGAATGCATTGCTTGCATAAATAAAAATAAATTTAAAAGAATGATGTTTTCTAAAAGGAAACAAAGTGGGTATACACTGCTCACTTTAAAACTTCTGATCTGGGAAAAGGGATAAAGCATAGTCTAGAAGTAAGCAAGGAAGCCAGGGGTGACTTTTTTGGGGATGGGAGAGGTGATGAGGGCTTTAATGGGCACAGACACTTCAAAGATTGAAAGGAGGGGACATATTTGAGGGAAAGAATCCACAAACCTTAGTAACCAAATTGATGTGAGGGATCTGGTTCAGTTTTTTAATTTAATTTAATTCAACTTAATTTAATTTAATTTTTAGTACTTTTATTGTGATACAGTTCCTATATAGAAAACTACACATATTTCAGACGTACAATTTGATGAATTTTGACAGATGTATACACACATGAAACCACCACCACAATCAAAATAGCTAACATTTCCATCACTCCCCAAGAGGTGCAATTTTCCAATTCCCAATATATAAGATATACATTGTCTACTGTGTGCCAGGTACAGTGGGAGGTGCTAAGGATACAAAAAAATTACATGGCAATAACCAGTAAGTGGGCTTATTTAATGACATTGCTAAAGGACACTCAGTTTTTAATCTCTAAAAACATATAAAATTTTACAGAAAATACAGATCCAAACTAATTTGAAAGTTTTATGGTGAAAATTTCAATTTGTTCCAAACATAAGGTAAAAGTTCTAATTAAAGAAAACAAAATCTAAACTGGTTTGCTGAATTAGGAAAAAGGCCAAGTTTGAATCCATGGATATGTACCTATTTTTAATTATCAATTCTTTTGATTATTAAGAAAATATAGCTTAATTTTTTTAAATTGGAGATTATATAAACCATAAAATCTAGAAAAATCAATCATCTTCACCATCTAAAGGCAACCACTCTCATTAGTCATGTATTCGCTTCTAGTCCTATGTATTTTTTCATAATTTTGATTATACTACAGTCACATGTCTGTGACATTAGTATTTCTTATATTGTTACATTTTAATAAAAATACTTTTCTATATTTATTTATATTAATTATATATTTATTAAAAATCACAACTTAAATTAGAATAGAAGATTTTTTATTTTTATTAGTCATTTTCATTGGGATCTCAATTCTACAGATTTAAATTATGCTACTTCCAAACTGACACTCCAAAGTTCATAAGAATAATAAAAGTACAGAAATACTTATATATTAATTTTCAGTATTTAATATTTCTCATTGTTAATGATCCCTTTATGCCCTAATGGGGCTGTATTTATTTATTTCATTGGTTCAAGGATCTCTTTGATTTGTAAGTGATTTTATACCCACACTCACACACTGCTGCAGGTTCTCCCATAAACATGCCCATGTTTCTACTCTTAGAAAGGTGGGGTTGGGGTAGGTTCCTCACCAGTAGGGGCATGAACTGCAGTAATACCAAGTCATCTCACCAAGAAACACTGATCAGTACTGCTTGTACAAGGAACAAAATGGGGAAGAGAAAAGGCTTCAATTCCTCATCCTTCATTCTTTCATTTGTAAGTAAATGTTTTACACTATTCAGTGGCAGTAGAATAAATTCTTCCCTTTGATTATCTGTATACTTCTTTATAATCTGCCAATTTTTATATTAAAATCATAATTTAATAATTGTAAATATGTAATAATAGTTTATTATCTGTAAAAATAATATAACCATACAGGTTCAAATTGAATTAAAAAGCCAAAAAATAAACTCAAGAAAGTTGGAATTATACCAAGAAGCACGTATTTTACTTAATAGTTTTTCTACAAGTGCTTTCATGATCCCAACTAATTTAATCAGGGTTTTGTGGTCTCCGTATTGTTACACTTCAAGTGTCTTAACAGGAAGGGATTACTTTTACCTGACTTGTCAATTAGCATCACAAAGACATCTCAAAATCTCTACTTGGGGTATTAGCTTTTGCTCAATCTGCATATAGGCAATGTTGACCTTAAAAACAGTGGTTTTAGTAATAATTTAGTCTGTTACCATTCAGAGAGCCAGTAGAGACAGCTGAAGGAGGAAACTCAACTGTGCAACAAAAGTGTCATGAACGAAGAAACAACGCTGCACATTTAAAACGCACCTTATGGAAGTCTGAGATAATAAGACCTCGGGAAATTGTAGCATCGCATTGCAGTTCCTCCATCTCATTTAAGTATATTAGCTATAAAGTCTGTGAGTTAAATCTGTAGCTAATTAATTGCCCACTGAACATTTGGGGGAAATTTTCAAAAGTATGTGTCCTTTTTTTTGGATAATGTACAGGTATATTTAAAATAATGACTATTATTAATAAACATTAATTATTATTTTTATATGTAACAGTTACTGAGCGTTTACTGTGAGCCAAGCACTGTTTTAAGTGCTTGACAAATTAGTCAACTAATTCTCCCAATGATCCTCTAAGGTAGACAATTTCTACCTTCATTTATTAAAGGAAGTAGAGAAAGATTAGATAATTGGCCCAGGTTCACACAGATTTTAAGGGACAGGATTTGAGCCCAAGCAGGAGAAAAAAACATCAAATTTGCTTCAAAAGCACATTCTCTGAAATGTCCTAAATTAAAAAAAAATAGAATATTATTTATAGTATACATTAAACATTCCCAAATTTATTCCATGTCTTCAATCCTATAACTAAGGCATTATGATCCCAGTTTTGTGGGTGAAGAAACTAAGATCTGTTACTAAAGTTCATAACTGCAGACATAATAGTAGAAAAAATTACTTATTAATGAAAGTGTTTACACTGCATATCAAATGTGTAGGTAAAAATCTCATTTGTCACACTAAAGTGAAAAAATAGTGGTTAAGCATTCTATAAAATAAAAGAAAACTCAAACATCTGTATCTCCAAGATTTTACAATCAAAAACTTGTGTTGAAAATATTTTACAGGTAATAAAAAGAACTGGAACAATTATCTCCATGTATATGACATTGGTGTTTTAGAGTTAACATTGCAATAAAATTTTGAGATTCTAAATAAGTCCCATGAAGCAGTTAATCATCCCACTATCACACACTTCATTACTCCCCTTCTCTCTAAATGTCCAGACAATTTAAAAATCCTTGGTTATTCCTCCTCTGTAAAGAAACAGTTTTTAAAAATATCTCTCCTTAAATTGGGGTAGTTCAAGTTAAAGACAAGTGTCTCTCTGGCTTGCTTATGTACCTGTCACCCACATAGTGGCTCTGAAGTTGTCCCTGGTGAGCTTACCTTTGAGTTTATTGTGCTCGGAGTCCGCTGGGAAGAGGGAATCTGGAAAGAGCTTGGGGAAGGTGAGTCCTGCATACTTGGGCCGATTCTCCACGTAGTTTCTTACTGTGGGTTGCAATTTCTTCATGAATTCTGGGCATGGCGTTCCTAGTTGCTCAATTACCTTGTTCCACTGGTCAATATCTAAGAATTGACGGTTAAGGGCAAAAAGAAGAGCAGGCCACTAGTTCTTGCCTTTCACTAGTTGGGAGACTAACTGCTTTTCAGAATCCTGAGCAGTCAACACAACTGGAGTTCAAATAAGCAACAAAGGACAAAAATGTAATAAAATCAGAGAGTTAGGCAATGAATCCTCTTGGAACTTTAAATTCACTTTTGGAACATATACATTTTGGGGGAACTAACATTACCTAACAAAATAGGACATCATGAAATAGTCTTTGGGTTGTAAAGATGAAAATGTATTTAAATAACACAAGAAGAATTTCTTATACTAAGTTAAACTTCTATATAACCATGTGATTTAGAAGAGAAAGAATATGACATACTATATTATCATGAAATTATTTCAATTATTTTCTAAAAATGACAAATGCACGAATATTTTATAAGATTCATTTACATTTTTCTTAAATTCCTTTTTAGGTTTTTTTTCCCCCTTCCTTTCTCTATCAAATAGGAAATTTCATCATCTGTTAATGTTTTCTACTCATATGCACTATATATAGGATCAATATAAATTTGATAATAAAATAATTCACTAATTATTCACAAAAGACTTTTAAAAAATTCTATTTATCAGAATGGTTGCAGTTTTGTACATATTTTCTTACTTCTGACAATAGTGCCCTGCATCCCTGAATATTGTATTCAATGAGATATGAGGGTAAACATAGGATTTTCAATTTAAGACAATAGATTTCAACCAAGTGCATGTGTTTCAAAAGTATGTTAAGCATGGGGAATTCTACAAGAAAAATATTACATCTCTATGAAAATTAATACTTTCCAAAATTGAGGAGTTTTTAACAGACATACTCCCTAATTGAGATTTTCTTTTTCATTTATTATTGATGTTTAATATTTCAGAGCCTTGAGAATGATAAATACCACTCATGAAAACTCTGAAGAGCCAACTGGAAGAAGTTGATTTCAAACAGATTTCCTCGCCATGTGTCAATAAACAACAGAGGCCTTGGAAAGTCTTAAATCCTAGAGGACAAGCAGTGTTCTTGCCTGTGTTGTTCATTCTTCTACTGCTCTACCCTTCAGTGTAAAGGTAATTCATTTCTGCTAATGTAATTTGTGACAGCTCAGGAATCTTACCATATTACTTAATTGAGATTTGCACAATCTTTACCCCAGCTATGCATTAGGGTTGGACGAAAAAAAAGATGGGCAGTCCTGACAGAAGACAAAATTAACTATATTCAACCAAAATAAAAGCAGAATGCAAACAATGCAGATAGGTGATTGAACAAAGATAAAATCAAGCTAATTTACAAATCCTCTTCTATCTCCCTTGTAATCTGGTTGAATAAAATTTAAATTATTACATATCCTCACAGTTACTGGGATAAAAAATATATATGATTGTGTAACATCAAGAAATGAAGGGTTGGAAAATATTCCTTTACAAAACAACAGGAATAATTAAACAAGGACATGTTTCAATAAAAATTCATCTAAGTTACTATGTGAATGAGAATATAGCAGTAAGTCAGAATTATTAAAATAAACTAAAAAATCATAAAAGGTTAGAGTTAAAAGTTACCCTTAAACAAAAGCTGATGTTAGCACTATGGATATAGGTAAGCTGTAACTACTTATACTTAGATATATTTAAATAGAAACCATTAATGCAGTTAAATATATATCAATACTTACATTGTAAATTATGGAAAGAGATCTACTCTCTAATACAGTTACATTATCATACCCTAAACAAGCCATCATTTAATCATTGGTCAAATTTCTTTAGAATTCTAAAGATTTGATGTCAAACTAAAGGCAAGGACAAAGAAGCTGCCAGACTGTTTGTGAATGAGTCATTTAACAAAGTTGGCAAAATACTCCAACACACTATTATATTCTAGACACATTTAGCTACCACTCTACAGTTATTTAGTAAAAAAATGAACTGCTTTTAAATTATCATTCCCAAAACAATTATATGGCATTTTTACACTAAAGTTTAAGGAGAGCCAAATATTCTGGAATTAGTTAAATAAGAACTGTTAACATATTTCTTGATACAAGTTATAATTAAGCTATATAGAGGCACTCAGCACACTTTCCTATCTTAGATTGCTTTTTAGATGAAACACTATAGTTGTCCTTGATGCCATGGTTTACAAAAGAAAGGAGGCAAGAATCTTTATTATTGTTAATAAAATAGTTGAATGTTCTAACTGCAAATACGTGGTATAGGCATCTTTAAAAAGTGTATGTCTTTACTTTAACCAATCCATTTCAAGTTTTCTTCCCACAAACATGACTAGTTATATTTAAGTGGTAAGGATCTGTTTTCCAGATGTTCACAGGATTACAACATGAACAACTATGTCCACTATCCTTAGTTAACCACATGATTTTCTTTTACATTCATAATTAACCAAATATAAACCAAGATAGAAAGTCGTATCTCCTGGCTCCAAATCCAGTGTTTATTCCAAGGATTCCATTAAGAAAACGAGCAGGTTTAAAACTGAGGTGGTAAAAATTCTTTTAATTTGGCCATGAAGTTGACGGTATAGTTATATCAGGCAATTTCTCTTAAAAAATGCCTCTGAAGCTGCTTTCCTACTCTATCAGAAAACATATCCACATAAAACAACTAATTTTATTAATACTTTGAATATAAAATAGGTGATACATTATTAAAAAAAGTTAATCATCAGATTTCCACAATGATTATATTTTTTTAAAATATAGAAAATATTAACTAAGTTTCTTATGATTATGTGTTAGTGTTAACATATAAATTTTTTTTTAGAGAATGGCCAAAATCCCTTTTTGCAAAAGGATTTCTTTGCTTTAGGACATTAGTAAGTCAGTATTTTTCCATGATGAGTAAGGATATGAATATTTACAGATTCCAGCTGGTGCAGTTACCAAAAAAGTAATAAATATATTTTAAATATTTTTGATTTACTCTTTAAGAAATTATCATACAATGTAATTATCAAAGGTATTTAATACAAATTGAAAATGTCATTTAATAGGAATTATTTGACAATTTCTTCATCTAATTCTAAAGTCACTACATAAAAATAGTCATATTGCAAAAAGTCATATTACAAAATAGTCTTATTACATATTACATTGATTTTATAAATAAAGTATGATAAGATAATGTGCAAATTTGACTATTACTAATGTCAGGAAACAGTATTATAATAGATGAATAAAGCAAGTATAGATTGTAAAAATGATTATTTGAAATCCTGAGATTGAAAATTATCTCAGCTAATTTTTATTAATTAGCTAAGAACTTACATTTTATGCTTCAATTTCCTTGGTTGAGAATATTTCTAAAATATATAACAAACTGCCTTGAACCTAATGAATGAAAAGTGACTTGATATTTTCTGAGCATTTTGGGTCATAATTTATACTATGCACATTTAAGCTTTCAGAAGCTACAAAGTGGACCCATAAAGAGTCATTTAACGATCTCACTCTACTATGCCCTTTGAATTACTGTATCCTCACGGTTTTTTTTTTTTCCCATTATTGATTACTTTTTTGCTATGTTGAATATGGTTTCCAGAGATGACACCTTCATGAATTCAGATTTGCTTTCTTCCCTGCTCTAAGCCTTATATTCAATATTTTGTGCAAAAAAATTTTGGCATCTATTTGTAACTTAAAGAATACCAGTGCCTGTCTCCAAATTCTTAACTATTTTTTTTATAAGATAATACTGTTTAAGAGTACTGACTGCATAGAAAAGTTCCGGGAGAGGCTATTTCATGTTGCAAGCCAACTGGCTGCCTGGTTGGCAGTGTGCTGAGTATTATTCTTGGCTTTATGCTAGCCCTATAGGTAAGAATATTGTAATCAGTTAGTTATGTCTGCAATGAGTGTGCAATAAGGAAGTGGAGGCATGCATGCCATGTGTTAGGCATCATGATATAAAACTGTGGTTCCCAAACTGAATATTCATAACATAGGGAACTTACAAAATTACAGATCACTGCCTTCTCCCCACTGATCTACAAGATTCTGAGTTCATACGCCTGGCTTGACACCACGAAAAAACCCACCAACAGTTAACTGCAATCCAGATGGTCCCTGGACTATATTTGAGAAATACTAACAATCTCTTGTGAATTACTAAATCCAGATTTAAGAATAAAATACTAACATGTTTCAGTTTTATGACATAAATTAGAATAGAGTCAGTTTCATCAAGAGATTATTCCACATCTATTTCCTATGGAAAACTTAGGGGTCGTTCATCTGGAAATATTTAAGGGAAAGAAAAGTTCTAATATTTGTTCCTTTTCTGCATGTCACTTTCCTGAAAAAAAAAGATGGAAAATTATGACAAATGGTACATATAGGCTACAGGCAGAGGAAGAGGGGTTCTACCCATCAACATCTAGGGAAGGACTGAAAGTATATGCTGCTATCACATATATATGTGGGATGGTTTTATATCACCCTGTATATTATATGGAGTTCTACTCATGGAAAGTACAAAAGCTATTCAATTTAAGTTTAAAATATTTGCCAATTTATTTTTCAATAACTACTCCATACTTCTCTATGATAAAATTTGTTTTCAAAAGAACTCTAACTTCTGAGGACATTGTAAAGATCAGGATAGAAATATACATATATTTCTGTATTGTAGAATATCCATATATATACACACACATGTCTATACATACAACAGAAATCTGGATCCAGATTTTCATGGTTATATCTTGAGTTGTTTTGTTACTTTAAAAAATATTTTTACTTTTTTTTCATTTGAAAATGTTCTTTTCCTCTAAAAAGTCCCCCTCAAATTCTGGTATCATAAAATATAAATGTGACTTAATGCACAATTGTAGCTAACATCAGTTTTCATTATAAATGAGCATAGTAAAAGGAAATATTACAAGTCAAAACATATAAAAACCTCAAAGGTGACAAGTTGAGTAAAAGGCTCTTTGTTCCCTGGCAGCAGATTGCTAATGGAATGCTGTAGGACATGGAATATCCAAAGACTGAGATTTGAAGCATGATGTATCTGCATCTCAGTATAATCTATTTTTATTTAACCTATATTTACTTATAAAGCAAAAAGTGGAGAGACATTTCACATATAAGCAAATCCAGTATATATTAATGTGTGTCACAATGGTAGAATTCTCATAAAGTTATTAAAGGGTAATCTTTGGAGCCTCTCACTTACACATGTCCCTTATAAGACTCAGTACCTAGTTTTGCACTTATAAAATTGATTATTTTTGTACATAATACCCTCCTCCAACTGTATGATATTCTGGCCTCACAAAACCTAGATCTGACTCTACTTGCATTTTGAAACTGGAAGAGGTCTTGGAGATCACTTAAATTGACATCTGTATTTTGTAGATAAAAAATATCAAGGTCCTTTAAAAACTAGTACATAATATGACTTTAAACAAAGGAAGTAATACAAACAACTCCCAACACTAAAAGAAATGCAGAATTCTGTTTAACAGAAGTTTATGTGACACTGTGCTCTGTTCTGTGATACCCTCTCTGAAAGATCACATCCATTTCTGGGTATAACACTATAGAAGAGAAAAGTTAAGAAGAGACAATCAAGTTTATATGAGGTTAAGAAAACATGCTATATGAAGCATACTTGACAAAACTTTATTTTTGGATGCCAATAACACGTAAGTTCAGTCTTTTCACTGTGTCCTATTATCTCCTATGGTTTTTAAAGCACCTTTTCTTTTTTTAACTATTTAAATTTTATTTTTTATTGAAGTGTAGTTGATTTACAATGTTAGTTTCAGGTGGACAGCAAAGCGATTAAATTATATACATACATACATGTATTTTGTCTTTTCAGATTCTTTCAGAAAGACTCTTTCTGAAAGAATCTGAAAAGACAAAACTTTTATGTTACAACTCAAAAAAGAAAAAGGCAATCCCTGCTTTCCATCTAGGAACTTTGTTCACTCTTGTCTCTTAGCTGTCATCATCTTCTAATATACTGTGCCTTTTATTTTCAATTTCATGATGATAAAGATTCTTATCAGTTTTGTTTCCTTATATAACCCTAGAGACAAAAAGTGCCCAGCTCATAGTAGGTGTTCAGAAATATTTACTGAATAAATGAATGTCTACTTTATGTCCAGAGTTTTTTCACAGAGATAAAGTAAAAACTAGGGGAGAGAAAATGTTCAAAGAAACAAAATCTGAGAAATTCCAGGGACTGGAAATAGGCTGGAATTCAGGAAATACAGTGAATTCTGGGACATAATAAAAAGAAATCCACACCTAGTAACATGGGAGAGAAACAGCAGACAACCAAAGATCAAGAAAATAATTCCTAAATGAAAACAGAGAAAGGGACTGACTATGTCCAATGATGACTATCACACTGGCAGGTAACTATTCAACAGCAATATTGGGAACAAAAAGCCCATGGAATAACAATTTTTAAACACTGGAAGAAAATAACTGATACTAAAATTCTATGTCCAACAAAGCTATCTTTCAAATAAGGGAAAACCAATCAGAAAAACAGAGTTTTATCATCAAAGACTCCCATTAAAGAACTTCTAAAGGATTTACCTCAGAAGGAAAGAAAGTAATCTCAAAATAAAGGTTCAAATTGCAAGAAGTAATGATAAGCACAAAAATTATTATCATAAGGGTAAATCTAAACAAACTCTACCTGTATGCAGTCAAATGACAATAATGTCAATTTTTGCATCTGAAGAAAGAGAACTAAAATACTAGGTGTAGACAGAATATTTAAATTGGTATAGTAATGGTCTAAATTAAAGTAGCACATGCTAAGATTCTTGTGCATTCAGGAGAAAGATAAAAATTGTCTGAATTAAAACAGCAACTCTCCACAAATTGAACTATAGATCAATATAATTCCAATATAAATATCAATAGGGACCACTTTATAGACATTAGCAAGTCAATTCTAAAATATTTAAGGAAGAGCAATGTTCATTAATAGCAAAGATACTTCTGAAGAAGACAAAAAAAAGTGGATATTTACCTCACCCGATGTAAGTGTGTAGTATAGATTTGTCTTCACTTAGAAACTGTAGGAGTGGTATAGAGATGGACAAACAAACCAGTGGAACAGAATATAGAGCCCAGAATCTGATACCCCTTCCCTCTAAATGTGAAAACATATGACAAAGACAGCATTATAGATCAATAAAGAAAGAAAAGCTAATCAGTAAATGGAACTGAAATCCCTCTTTCATACCATACACAAAAATCAATTCTAAGTGAACTAAAGGCTTAAATGCAAAAGATTAAGACATTCACAGTAAAATTATTAGAGAATACAAAGGCATCATGGGTTCTTAAACAAGACTTAAAACTACATGAATCATAAAAAAAAAAACAAGATTGTGAAATTCCAAAATCACCATAAAATAAAATGGGAAAATAATCTAAATACAGGGAGAAGATATTTGCAACACATAAAACTGACAAAGATTATGTGCCAGAATATATAAAGAGCTCGTACTAATTAGTTTTTTAAAATACAATAGAAAAAAATTGTTTTTAAAATACAAAAGATGTATTACCAAGGGGAAAATACTAATGGCCAGTAAATATAGGAAAAGACGCTTTACCCTCCTTTGTAAAGAAAACATGAAATAGGATTTTATATCCAAGAGATTGGTAACAAATTTAAAAACAAACCTAACAATACCAAGAGTTGGTAAGGGTGTGGGGTAGACAGTTACATTTATATACTGCTATTCTGGAAATCAATCTGATGTTACATAGTCAGGTTTAAAATGTGCACACCTGTGAGCCCAGGAATTTATCATAAAGAATCTTGTCCAAATGTTCCTAGATACATATATTATTCATAGCACTATTGTTTATAAAAGCAAAAATGAAAACTCAATATATTCTCAGTGTATTCATAGGAGAATGGATTTATTGTAGAATATTCATAGACTGGTATACTATAGAGCAATGAAAAAGAATGAACTATTTCTGATGCATCAACATGGATAAATCTTAAAAATATACTGTTAACTTCAAAAAAAGCAAGTCACAAAATAATAATACAATATGTAAAATGCGTAAAACTAAACCAAATGTTGCTTAGGGATCAATATGCATGTGTTAAAAATATAAGGAAGTCAAAGAGATTGTCAAAACATGTCTTTAGTACTGTGGTGACCTCTGGAGAGAAGAAAGAGTATGAGTGGGGAGGAACACACAAAAAATTCAAAGGCATTGATAATGTTCTATTTTTTAACCTGAGTAGTAATACATGTGTGTTCATGTTATTGATCTTCTTCAAAAGCTGTATATTTAGTATTAATTCACATATGCAATATAAAATATTTGGTAACTTTTAAAGTAAAAGTGTCTACCATGATGTAATTCACTGGGAGATCTCTCAAAAGAAAAATATCTCAAAAGTTGAATTATGAGCTTTTGCAGAGAGTTTAAAACATTTGATCTGAATAAAATTCAACTACTACATACTTTAAAATACATCTAATAAAGTAGCATATAAGTATATACAATATTCAGAACTATTTATGGCTATCTAAATTTCTCAATGCTAAAAAAAATGTGTTGAGTTTGTTTAGACATTAAAGATAAAGGGAGTAAGACCTTATTAATATTTTAGGTTTTGCTGTTGGTTAGTTTATATATTAATAAGATATGCATAGCTCATACCGCAAGGACTTTTGTCAGTCATTTATTTTGAGAATGTCTTCATATAAATGAGAATATGTTGATTAAAAATAGTATATGACTCCCAATGATGTATTGCATAGATGTATACTATACATATTATATATCTAATAGATTTAGGTGTAATTTTATTACCACTTTCAGATATGCTATTTTTAATAATAAGGAATTTGTTAAAACAAGTAATCTGTCTTGCATTTTAAGAGTTTAACTTTATGATACTCAGTGTTCATAATGTATTTGCTTAAAAAATACTGATTTAAACTTACCAACATGTTTGAAATGATTAAAAGACCACATCCTACACTCGGTGGAGACACTTTTGAAAATAATTCCCACTTGCCCTTCAAAATGTTTTAAAATGTATCCCTATACAAGAGTGCCAGGAGTAAATCAATATAAAAATACCAGGCTCAAGCATTGAAAGGGCATTTGCTATGAGACTTTTTAACATTAACAGCAACCCAAAGCTTTACTTATAGGGAATTTTGAAACCCAAGTTAAGAAATGATAATCGAGCAACTTATCTCAAGAAATGAATTCTGAGAAATGCTAATCTGTATTTAATAACTCAGTTGTGGAAATCTGATTTGGTTTTCTTTAAAAAATTATGAAAAGTAATGAAAATCAATCATTTTCATTTATAGGTGGCAAATGTTCATTTTAGTCATCAATTATTCAAGTACAATGAACTTCTGAAAAATCACAGAGTACGAAGGTAACAGATTAAGTCTATTTTCATCAATGTTGAAAATTAGCCAAAACTTAAGAACTGTTTAATGTTCATGTCCAAGGGCCAAATTCAAGTTTATAATTCATTGAGAATTAAAGAAATCTTGTTTTTTTTTAATCTAAAGGAAATCAGTTTTTGTCAAACCAACATACTTATTAAATAGCATTAACATAAACATGAATGTGGTAAATTCATAGATGCTATTTAATAAAATGCTTATGTAGAAGACAAAACTGCAATATAGACATAACATTTTTAGAAGTAAATGTGTTTCATATGTCATACCAAAAAAATTTTCAGTAAGAATAGAAGTAAAAGTAGTGCAGCTTTATTTTTAACTAAATAAAACATCTCATGTTAAGTTTTTTTATTCAACAAAAACTAATTGCCTACTTCAGTCATTTCATAAACTGGTTCTTTAATACATACAGAGAATATGTGTATGAAATTATATATATGTCATATATTAATCCCCAAAGAGAATGGCTAATCGCAATATGGTTAGGCTATATTAGTAATTAGATTTATTTTAATTATACATTAAAACCCCATTATTTTAGGTTCGATTTAGTTTGGTTTTGAATTATGATCCTTTAAGCAGAGGTTTTATCTTTAGTATGATGAGGACATAATATTTTCATAGGTGACAGTGTAGGAGGATACTTAACTGAAGAAAACAAGTTATACGCCCATATACTAATCACACACTATCCATATCTTTTTAACACTTCGAAGCCTCTAGAATCTTTACTTGCTAATTATTAACTGCTTAAGAGGGGATCACCTTTACTTATCCAAGTGATATAAACTTGTTTCTTCAGATATTTTATATAATCATTACTAATTAATGAGGTTTTAATTTTGCACTTGTTAATAATGTGGAGAAAATGAAAGCAGGAATTGACATTATTACCACTAGAAACTAAGTAAATGAGGAAAAGAATTTTAGAAGATCAATTTAAAATTGAAATTCATATGCATGCTCTCCAAATGTGCTAAAAGTAAACTTACTGTATTTGTGGGTGAACATAAATCTAACTGATAAAAGATTTCCATGCCAAGTGACTTTCTTATGATATAAAAGCATAAATCTTCAGCCTTAAACTGAAAGATTTTATCATGTATTATCTAGCTGTGAATATAACTTAATTTTAAAACTTAAAAAAAACGGTAAAAAAGAGTATATCATTGTTATTAGTTTCATAGGACTGAATTAAGGCAGATCTTTTGATACCATGTTGAATGTTTCATATTTGATGCTGTATTATTCACATAAGATCTTGCTAGGAGACAAGGTTACTCTACCATAATGCCAGCTGGTAAACATTTGACATTGGAGTCTCACAGAACGCCTCTAAGGAGAGTGAATAGACACCGTCAGCAGTACTGTATTGGAGACCAAAGTGAATTGATTGAGAATGACACCCATAGAGACCACAGGCTGCTAAGAAGGATACGATCAGTGCCAGGAAACAGCACTGCACCTTTTATCATTTCTCCCATGATGCACCCTACTGACCACATGTCAACTGAAAACAAAAATGAAATGAAGATAAACAAGAAGACAGGAATAGAACAGCAAATAAATGAAAGCACTTGACTACCCATGCCATAGAGCAATGGTCTGACCTTTTGCTGACTAGATAAGAGTCCAGTCTTACAGTACTTTAAAACAGTGGGACGGAGAGAACACAAGAACGTTGGGGCCCTTTCTGCTATGCAACCGAACTACCAATGCCACTCAATGCCATTCACTGCCACCTGATGTGAAACAATATTACTTTGCAATTATAATTCTGTGATTAATTTGGTTTCTGATTTTAAAAGGTCTAATTTGCATTCATCTACTAGAATCCTACCAATTTGTACTGTAAATTATTCTAGATTGTGTTAATATGGGAAACATGCAAACTGGTTTCTTTTTCACTCTTTTGTACACCATACTTGGAGAAAAAAAAGAAAAGCTGAGCTGCCAGCAACCTTGGAGGAAAGGGTATCTTTTATAAAACACACTTACTCTTGTCTATAAATATGAATAAATTTCTGGAAGTGAAATGCTAGCTCAAGAGTGAATGTTTTGGAATATGCTGGCTCAGTTTAATTGACTCCAATCAAAGGAGCATGTTTCTAAACAGCAAGCCTTGTCTTTTTCTCATAAACATGGTTGCTTTGTAATGGTAAGAAATTCTGGCTTTCAAACTGAGATGGTTCAACATGAAATGAACAACATGACTTGAAGACGTAACACTTCTTCTGAGACTGTGAATCAAAAGAAACCTGGAATTCAAGGTGAAATTACAGTGGTCTCTCTGATATTGCCAATTACCATCCAGAACTTAAAACCAGGAAGCTAGGGCAGAAGGTACTTGGGTGGGGGTGGAGGTGGAGACAAAATTGGAAAAGGCGAAGCAAGAAAGTGAAATCTCTCTCTTTAACTATACTTGGTTACTCACGTGTTCCTACTGAAAACTCAGGAAAAAAAAGATAGGTCATTCTTATGGGGGAAAATAACCTAGAAGAATAAGGGAAGTTGAGGGGGAACAAATAGGGAAAGGCATTAAGATAGCAGCACACTATAATTTTGCTCCACTTACTCTTCAAATTACATCCTGTAATTTGGCAGTCACCTTAGAGAATTCCTCATGAGATTCTTTCCAATGTGAAAATCTCACTCAGGTTAAACTCAAAGTTTCCAAAGTTTGACTTAACACCTAAACAGAGTGATCACTGCAAAGAAATGGTTACAGCTTTAAAGGTGATAAGCATACCCAGAGAAGCAAATTTGTTTTGCTTCCATTTTAGGAAAGCAAGTGACATGCAGAAATATCAGGGAAAGATAGAGCAAACAGTTGTGCAGCCCTTTATTATTAATGCATTTGTAATTCCAGATAATACCTGTCTCACAAGAGGTGAGCACTTTGATTAAAGGGGACAAAAGATCTCTGAAAATGTATTTGTTTTTGAATTGCAAATATTCTTATTATACTGTCCAAATGACCAGTCTGACTAAGTTGTTATTTATCATGTATCTACTTTTTATAGATATTGTGGGAGAGAGAGAGAAAATAATAGTGCTAGAAACTCAATAAGCAAGATTTTTCTCTTTCCTGGATCCATTTAAACTTTTGGAAAAAGGCTGTTTCTGCCATAGACCTATCTGTAGTCAGAAAACATCTATTTTTATTTTTTATTTAATGTAAAAACATCTCTTCTATGTTATCTCTGGCAAATACCCTTTTTTTTTCTGCTGCAGAACTAACTTCATTGCTTTCTAACTATATAACCTTGGCCAGGTTACTTCATCTTTCTTTTCATCCTCTAAAATGTGGATAATAAATGGTACTTATTATGTAAAATGTTGTAAGACTTAAAACGATTATGCTTGGTAAAGATCCTTCCACATTGTCTGGTCATAGGAAGTCCTCAATAAATGTTAGTTATGTGTCCCTATGCATTTTTATATGTGTGTGTGTATCTATGAATTAAATGTATTTAAGAAAGGCTTATTTATTATTTATATAATGCTATATTGTATCTTATATTTATACATGTAATTAAGAATTGTTTCCAATGAAGGAAGCTCACTCATCACTCACTGAGTGATCCTTTTCACTGCTGAAACCACTTAGAAAGGCATTCCCTGTACTGAATCACAGCTGACTCCATGGAAGGTCTCTTCATTATCTAAACAGGAATTACCCTGTTCCCTAATCCAAAAAATAACCTAAAAATATGCGAATTTATCTACAATCCCTGACCACTCTTCTCCTAAAACTGGCAAATTTTCATCCTTCAGACTAAAATCCCTTCATTTTCACTCTCCCTCACATATGCCTTTAAACAACAGCAACAACAAAACAGCCGACAACCTGAGTGGAATCTTAGTCCCTGTGTTGTTTCAGCCTCAATTGGCTCCAGACAGTTGTTGGTTTAATAACTGGTCTATCTCCTGGTTCTCATTTGTGTGGCTCTGCGGATACAGATATTCCAAAGTAAAAGGAGAATATTTTTAGAAATGTGTCCTCATATCAGAACCTAAAATAGACTTAATAGAACACAAAGCTTTTGCATAAAAGTAATGCAGAGAGATATAAACTCTAGATCTGAACTACCAATGAATATATTGAATTCTATTTTCTTTATTTAATATATCTTTCCTGGGTAATAATACCCTGGAAATCCCTCCAACTTCCAATTTCCACTCAAACTTTCTTATTCCTACAGATTATCCATGCTATGCCACTGAAGTGCTAAGCCTTGTATCTGGGAACGATAAACTCTATTATTACAAATTACCCAAGTGGAGTATATGCACATGAATCTATGTCGATTTTTATTATGAAAGACAGGATTATTTCTCAAGAGAAAGCCATTGCACCAAATTTTATGAATCAGTCGTCACAATTGTAACAGGAAACAGGTAGTAAAAGGATTCGATACTAAATCCTGTTGGGACAATGGGTGGCAGTAAGCCTTCCCTCAACTAATGTGTGTATCTGTTTATCAGAGTGAGACTGGATTATTTTACGAAGTTTTCAAGATATTCCAAGAATACTGACTGTGCATGCACCTAAGAAGAAATAGGGAAATTCAATCACAGTTGGAAACTGGATTTTGATGCTTTCTAAGATGATCTGATATAATATTTGGGTCTCCATAAAGTTTTGTACACGAATGCTGCCCAGATAGAATTCTGGTTGCTTTTATGATTCTGACTCATTACATTTCCCCTCCCACCATCAGTATTCCCATAGGCAAAAAGCAGATTCATTTGCAATTGTGACACTCAGAAACTGAGTCACTTTCCTTAGAAAGAATGTTAAGTTTTGGTGTTACTAAAATAAACAGTCATCAGTTTTCTAAGTGAGAAAATCTCAAGTGTACTATAATTTGTCAGGTATTAGATTAAATAAATTATCTTTTTTCTGCTCTATGCAAGAGATAGGAATGATATAATATAGGCCCTGGCAGTTTAAATCTAAATAAAGAAAGCACTTTATTGCTACTTCCACACTCTGCCTAATGGCTTGGATTGTGATCTATGATGAAATATTTTTGGACTGTGTGAGCTTCAATCCAGCAACCGGATAAATGTTTCCTATCTAGCAAATTGTGAGGCTCTAATAACACAATTGTAAGACCATACTGCTTTTCTCCTCAACCTAATTATATGTTCATTTAGCATAGGATTCAGACAATGGGTTTTGATAAATTTTCTTTCAACGAATACGTCAAAGTACAATAGCAAGAAGATGTAATATGGTTTTCTAAAATCAGAACACCATTCCTTTGAAAAGCTTGTTTTAAAAGTTATAAATTTAATTAGATATTTAACAAAAGCACATTGTTTTAAACTTCAGTGCAAAGATGGAGTTGTAAAAGACTACTGATATGCATAAATAAACAGAGAATGTACCTATTTTGCACTTGTAAATCTAAGTAAGAAAAGTAAAAAACTTTCATGGAACACAATGCTAAATATTTTAATGCCAGGAAATAGGAAAGATTTTCTCCTTGAGTCTACTTATTCAACCTGCTTTTCTTTCTTTATAACTTCTATGGTATCATTAATTTTTAGCCTTTATTTTAAAGATACTATAACCTTGACTCCCTTTTTTAACAAAACAAAAATATCCGTTAAAACTTACAATAAAGAAGAAAACCTTTAGCTATATATTAAATTATATAAATCTTTAATTTTAAATTTATACTAAATTATAAATAAAACTGTAGACTAATGGATTTACAAAATATTCTGCCATAAAAAGATTTAATAATTTTTTTTACTGCATCAAACTTTTTAAAATTGTCATCTTTAAAATCCATGTAATTCTACAGTGTATATAAATAAGGAATTTAAAGAAATCTTGATGCTGAAAAAAATGTTTTTCTTTAAACTTTCTATGTTCTGATGAACAAATAGTAGATGCTAGCTCTGAATATCTCATGTCATCACCAAATTAAATACAAGCTCCCTGAAGATTCGGGTAATTATCCTTAGTTCATTCTGTACGTCAACTCGAAGAAGTGCTCTAGTAAGTGACAAACTATTCATTTTCTTTCCTTTTACTGTTGAATTCGTAGATAATTTTGGTTTCTCATCTTCTGAGAAAATTTTTTACTCTAGATGGTCTTTTTTAGTTATTTCTATTTTTTACACTTTACTTAATTCAATTTGAAGGTTATCTGGGCTGGAATGCTTCCAAACCAACTTCATACACAAAAATCAGAGTTCCTTTTCTTTTGAAGGTATTTACAGGTATGTGTATGTTTGTAAACATCTAATGTTTAATATGTATCAGATGACTACCAGCACTGCAGTCTTGTAAGACAGGCAAAGGAAGCATGTTACAAAGTAAACAAGTTTAGGAGATGTCACATGACTAAAACAAAGAAGACCAGAAGCCAGTTCTTGGAGCGCTTTGAGCTGAAGACTCATTTGTCTGCTGACAAAAGAGAAAAGTCCTGCAGTGGGTATCACTGCTCATGAACTTTGTCCTAAGAGCCCATCAGGCCAATGAGAGTCTGAATCGAGCATTGTAGTAATGACGAGGGAATGTATTGTGTTGTTTGTCATTTCCCCCCTCAAACAGTTTGCTTTATTTTTAAAGATCGTTCAGTACACTGTCTACAGAGCTATAGAGGGATAATGAAAACCAGTATGCTTTTACATTTCCATTTCTGGGGGACAGGGAACTCCTGGAGGACCCAGCAGTCCTGGTGGACCTTTGTACATGGTCATTCATAGCTTCTCTCCAAGGCATCTAGCAGTCAAGGTCCCTCTGCTCAATCTCTTGCCTTCTGTTCCACCCCCGGAAGTCCATTCTCTGTGTCCTCTCTCACTGCACCCTTTCTGTATACCTCTCTGAACTCCTTTTATCACTCTTCAGCCTCATCCTGCCCTCTAGTATACTCTGGCCTACTCTAAATTTCTCGGAGAGGGATTTTCCCCTTACAACCACACCCTCCTTCCATCTTTTCAGATCACCTCAGAATCTCCAGCTCCTGGTCTAGTGATTCCTGTCTCACTCAGATTTTCTCAGAATAATGAGAAAAATAAGAGTAGTAGCGAATTCCTGGTGAAAATAGATTCTTTTAAACAAATAGAAAAAAATTGTCTTATTTTTTCAATTGTTTGTGATTATTGGCAATTTGCTTATGGGCATGAAAGAATGACTACTGAAATTTTTACATCCCAATTTTATTTAAAGTCATAAATTATGTATAGTTTGAGATAATGCTGTATTGCCTTAATATTAGATAGAAGACTTGGACTACAGTAATGTGTTAGTTGCAAAAGTTTATTAGGTAGGATGCATAGTTATTTCAAAGAGCTAAGAAGGATTAGAATATCTATCTGTACTAGCCTCCAATTTTTGTTCACTTTACTTTGATTGTTCCTAATTTTTATTTGTTTAAGTTAAGAAAATATATGATATTCAGTTAATTTGAGGGTGTTTTATTTCTTCAAATTTATTTCTAGCCAATCATTTACCTATTCCTTGATAACTTGTCTTCTTGGCAAGATTAAATGTACATTATTTTTATTTTAACTGCAATGTCTCATGTCATCAGAGGGAAAGGCAAGAAGTGGTACTTTAGCTGCCTAACTGTCAGCTTTAACTGGAGACAATATGCTTATGGTCCAGAAGTTTCAAATGAATAAGGTGTGCCTTGCTTTAACATTCCCCAGGTCCAGAGAACTCTGGCTAGAACTCAAGATAAATGAACATCACAGGTTTTACTCAGAGAAGGTGCTACCATTTGAAGTAGAATGGAAATAATAAACTAGGAAGAATATATTTAAAGAATGGAGGGAGATGGTTATAGCTCAGTGGTAGAGTGCATGCTTAGGTCCTGGGTTCAATCCCCAGTACCTTCTTTAAACTGAATAAACCTAATTACTTCCCCTCCAAAAACAAACAAACAAAACAAAAGACAAACAAACAAAAAGAATCAGGCTTGAGGAAAGAACTGGTATTAAATGAAAACTATACTGGTATTACATGAGACCTAAGTAATCAAGAATATGGCATGCCCCTGTTGGGTTCAAGGGTGGGTGAAAGAAGTCGGTGATTAGATAGTCCTTAAAAAAAAAAAATTCTAAGAAACATCATAAAATTGCTTTACTATAGTTCGTTATTAAAAGAAGCAAAATCTGAATGAAATGCAAAGTTACTGATATCATTTATATGATCATTGGAGTGCTTCAAAAAGCAGACCTGCCATATTTATTGTTCTCTGACTTGAACTTCATCATTAAGAAGAATTTTTAGTAATACTGTATACTATGTCAACATATATCCTAAAAAATAGGTTTTAATCATAAAATTGTAATGAAAATTGAGTGTATAATAGTGTATGTTTGTATAATTAAGAAATTCAACAAAGATTTCATAAATATTCCTTTGGATATTAAAAAAGTTAGCAAACAAATGAATGGAAAAGCGAATATGTATGTATTTATTTTGCCAACAGTTTATTTTAATAATCAAGAAGCTACCTTGTGTTGTCATCTGGATCATATCAATAGTCAAGAAACCCACACAATGATTCTCAAAATGCAAAAACAGTTTTAACGTAGGAAAACAGCTAAACCTTCAGTCATCAATGATAATTTCAAAAGATTTCCCAATTTGTCAAGCTGTTTTATTACTTTTGCTTAGAGTTCAGATTTTAAAAGGGGACATTAAAAAGTTCTGTCGAGAAAGAGAAATAATGTTGATTATGATGATGGAGTATTATAACATCATTCTTCAGCCTCAGAGAAATTCATCAGAAATAATTCTAAGTTAATTATTCACTTATACTATTTTTTAAGTCTCTGAAGACTCTAAGATATAGTCAAAGTATAAATTAGCATAGCCTAAACTTTGATTTTACCCCCAGTAAATTATGGAATCATTTTAGTAAGATAAAATATTGGATGATTCTTCTCCCCATAAATCACCTGCATCAGCCCCTAAACTTGTGTCTGATCATCACAGTCTAGTGCAGTTATGATCACCAGAAGCATGATCCAGTGCTCCGATCTCTTTATCATTGGTAGGAAGCTCATAATAATAGCCTCATGTAAAGATTAATGAAACAATTCCACTCAAAAACACAGAGTATATGTAATCCATTGTTTAATAGGGATTTCTATGGTTTAGTTTAATTTTTAAATACGGCCATGACTTAAAACATTAAACTGTAGTTTTAATTATAGGCAATTAAGGATTTAAATACAAATGGAAACATTTTCAATGAGATGATAGTTCTTCCAATGCATTTCATCTGGAAATTATTACTCATATTTAAGTAAAATTTAATTTAAGCAAGATGTTTTCCACTGGAACGTCTTTGTGTAACTTCCCCACTGACTTTTAGTCTGCAGGCAGGCTCATTATCATATATGGCAGTAGGCTGTCAAATCCTGATATTGCATATAATCATAAGCAGAGAATGGGATATATCTTTTTATATCTTCAAAATTCTGTAGAATCCAAACCCTAATCACAATGTACACATTGTGTATTAGGGTTTATTAAATTTCTAGGGTCATATTTATCAAGGAAATATATTTTATTGTTGATATTTTTCACAATTTACTTTCAGTGTCAAACATTTTTCTAAAACATAAACTAGGATAGATGGGAAAAAAGGCCTCCAAGAGAAAAACTTCTGGAAGAATGTAGAATTACCAATATGGTGCTATTATCTCTGCTTGTTTATCTGAAGGGTAGTTTGGGTTATAAAAAAAGTTTGACTCTTCCTAATTTTATTGGCTTTTAAATCTGATACTAATGATTTAATGATAAATACCTGAATAGCTAAATTAGATCTCAGAGAACCATGCTACGTGGGAATCAAGTGACCTGTAACAACAGCATCACATGGAAATGGTATATTGTGACTTTTTGTTTTCCATTAACTAGTGCACTACAGAGATGTGGCTGTGCAACTTTACATTGAAAATGACTGAGAAGTTCCAGGTCTTTTTTATTTGAAATGTATTATACCCCAAAGACAAAAGCACACACACACACACACACACACACACACACACACACACACGAAGTACTCCTACTTTTGTATGAAATCAATACATTTAAATATGAATGTGAATTACAATATCGTTCAAATCAACTAAATTGATCTGTATGTAATTGATCCTCAAAATATAAATAACTTAACATAAAACAAAAAGAACCATTATCACTTCAATATGTAACCAATATAAAAATTGGGATATTTTGCATGTTTTCTTTTTATATCTTCAAAATTTAATATGTATTATGCATATATAATACCTCTTAATTCAGACTTCATAATTTCAAGAGCTACCCATGTGATTAGTGCCTACCTAGTAGATAGCATAGTTTTAGAAGATATCTTTACTCACATTACTATTGGAATTTAGAGAATATCTCATTAATATCTGGCAGAATAAATAAATGACTACATAAATGTATGTTCATTGTGGTGTCAACTTCTTATTGTCAGATTTTTTTTTTATTATTGGCCTTTTCTTCTACTTCTCTTATTGTTAAATAACAATCATAATATTTCCTACATAATAAAAGTCCCTTAATAGATCCTTCTTATTAATCAAATACAATATTTAATAGAGTTATGGATCACATATTTATGGCCAATTTCAAAAATTCATATGTGATATACTGAATTCAATCTGGCATTATCATTGTTGAAGTTGTCAATTGTACTTAGATTTGCATAATTGTGTGTTAGCAGGGTATTTCTGTACTTATAAAAATATTTTTTAAATTAATATGTAAACTTTATTATCAGTAATTACAAACACAAATATGTGCTTTTGTTAGTGAATGAACTTTTGGTCCTTTCAGAAATACACCAGCTCATTTAATAATTCCAAAGCAGAGCTATCGCTCCAAGAAATTTCTGATCGAATTTAGTATAAGACCCAGTAAGGGAACACAAATCAACACTGCTTTTTTTTTAATTGTCTCTATTCCCCACACTGTACATTTCATTTTTTTAATTCTGAATTTCATTTGAATAGCAATTATCTATGTTTAAGTCACATCTCCAAGTCAAATAAGGAAAGCCTATTTTAAATTCACCTGACCTCCAGCAATTTGAAAAATAATTATTATTTTTAAATGTGGAAGTTCACATTTTAAGGAAAATGTGCTATTTTAACCTATTTAAGACTGGGTATAGTGTCAAGAGTAATTCAGATCATTAAAGATATGGACAGAAGCTTAGGGCATCAGCAAGAAGAGAAATGATTATGCCGAAATTTGTAGAAGCATAAAATGGTTATAGAAAGGAGATGGAAAATACTTGCAAATAGTGGCTTCTTCTGCTAATTATAAATATATTTTACTCATTTGGGATTTGGTGGCCTCTCTTACTTATGAGAAAAAAATTGCACTGCTATTTTGAGTTACAGATAAGAAAATAATTTAAGGAGAAAAATCCCATTAAAACTTCATTAAAACAAATCATTGAGGTAGGTAGTTTTCAGTACTGGTCAGATTATAGAAATAATCATTTTTTAAAAATCACAGTTACACCACTTACCCAACTTTTTGCTTCTATCTTTACTCTCCTGGTAAAATCATTATGTGTTTAAAGGGAGAGAGAACAAAACAGGTAAAGCTGCAGCGAAAGGTACAAGGATACAGTCCCTTCCTGGAAAGAGGATTTTGTGGCGAACCATTTCTCCCATAATGCATCCCACAGACCATATATCCACTAGAACAGGAGAGAAGGGAGTGAAGAGAAGGGAGGAAAGTAAAGTTAACTAAGATAACTGCTCTCAGGAGGAGGAGGAAAAAGAACAGTTTGATTAGAAGGTACAATTTCTGTCTCCCACCAAAAGCTAGCCAAAAAGGTGAATTAAAATCAGCACTGTAATATTACACAAACAATGTATAGTGTAAGAACTCAAATTATTTTTTTAATTACTTTGTGAGTGCCTTAGATTGCTTCTTTAGTGCCACAAAGTGGTAACATGGAAAAACAGCAGCTTAATCAAAAGCATCTCCACGGCAGGTGATGGCTAGAAGCCACCAAAGGGTTTTCGATGTCATTTGCTGGATGTAGAGAAAATAATCTTGATCAACCTTTAGGGGTGGCTGTTTCCATTTTCTATTCTATTCAGTTACATGGAATAGGGCAACTAGCGACACCCCTTTTTTAATCCAAAATAATGTAAATGCAACCAAATCCAAGAAACTAGGAAATGGCCGGAAACATGGTTTAAAGGCAGAAAGAAATATTGGAAGGAAACCCTGATATTCAGGGCTTAGTTTTTCCTTCAGAAGTTATTCTTGTAAATAAAGACCAGTTTTAGTTTCTATTTGAAATATTTCAAGAAAAAAATATATAATTAATTAGCATATGTATAAAGGAGTCATCTAGAAGTAAAGTAAAAAAAGTATTAACGGTGTTAAAAAGTTATTATATACATACATTTGTCTCTCAATTGTCATACTTGTTAACCAAACATGCTTCACCTTCTCTTACCAATCTTTACCCTCTTCCAACTCGCTTTTTAGTAAGGACAAAGGGAAATTGGGGGCAAAAACATTAGGCTAAAATGCTCCTTGGGGAAGGAAGGCAGGTTAGGTGGATGGGATAGCTGGGCATGCCTGACGTGGGAGCAAGCAGGTTATTCTGCAGGGTTACTTTCATCCCATAGGTAGGTGGGAGGGCAGCACGAGGGTGCTAGGTATGCTTTCTCCACGGATCTAGAGAAGCCAAAAAACTAAGGCAGCAACTTGCAGTCCTTTCTGGTGAGGGAAGGGGAAGGGATGAGATTACATGCCATCTGTGCAGCAAAGATCTGAAAATCCACATTAGGCAAATTCAGATACCCCACCCCAGATTCTTATAGATTCTTGATTTATTGAATTTTTTTTAACTGAGTCTCCCTTTGATTTTTTTTTATAAATAACTTATGAAGAAAGTATACAAATATCAAACCCAAATAAGTTAGAGGTGGTATTGCCTTGAGAAGAGGACCAGATTTTCCTCTTTCAAGTCAAAACGTAACAGAATTCTGCCATTGCTCACCAAAGTAAACCTGACCTTGCCAAGAACTTTTTTCCCTTCCTCTGCACAAATGCACGAAAGGATTGGCTCTCTTCTAATCTGCAAGTCAGAAACTTTTTAAAACTTTGGTGGCCAGGGAATTTTCAAAAAAGTACTCTGTATCACCTACACATAAAAATACAATGATAATTACTCCTCTAGAACTTATAGACTCCTGGGAACTAAACAGAATAGAATATAAAAAAAATAAGTATGAAAGGTACATTGAGTACATATATAAATTCTAATATAAAACTATTTTAATTCTTAAATATATTGGATGTGTTTTTAATATACCGCATTACTTGTTAGAAATACTCTTTTCAAAGTTAATATATTGCAGTGCTTTTTAATATGTATTTCATGAGTCTTTCATTTCAGTAAAATCAAACCGAAATACATTTTGAAGATTCTTTCTACCTTTTCTTTTAAAGTGCTCATGAGTACTAGCTTTTCTTTATGAAAGCAGTAGTGTAAAATTTAATATTTTTCCCTCTCGATGGTTTTGGAATTTATAAAAACTTACTAGGCGATTGCTACCTTAACAATTACTTACAGAACAGTTCAAAGTGTTAAAGAAATTCTTTTCCAACCTGAACACTTTGGATTATTCTAAACTGACTATACATTGAACATTTGTGAAGATTCTTGCTCCAAGGATTTGTTGTATCTTTTTGTCTTTTCCTAGGACTAGAGCCATCAATCTAAGAGGTAACATAAAGCCAGAGGGCTAAATGGAGTAGACGGATTTCTTTCTGTTTATACTCACTTTGAGCTGAGCTGCCACCTAAAAAGCAAATTTTCTCAATATCTACAGCATCTATGCTAATGAGTATCCACCTGACTGTTTAATCAGGCTCCGCTTGTAATTCGTGTTAGCTGTAACATTTCAGTGCTCTTCTAGCCAACCTTACTTCTCAGAAACATCCTTCGCATTTTTAACGGGTGAGTCTTCCTAGTAGTATTTTTGAAAAACTTCTGAATATGAAAGCTGGCAACTCTATTTTTTTAAAAAAAGTATTCATACAGACTGAAAGAGAACATTACTCTCGGCTATCTAAAACTGTGTCCTCATTTTCTTCACAGTTTCTGTGGCTGCTGCTCAGAAGCGTCCTTACCGTTCTCCTTGTAGCCCATGCCCAGAATGACCTCAGGGGCCCTGTAATAACGTGTCACCACATACGGAGTCATCATGAAGCTCGTGCCTGCTGTCCTGGCCAGTCCAAAGTCTAGGATTTTCAATGTACAATCAGACTTGACTACAATGTTACTTGGTTTTAAGTCCTGACAATAGGAACAAGAGAAGAAATTAAAAGCCAGCCTCAAATGGAATATATGGTTTCCATCTACCCAGTCGACATGGCAGCCTTGCAATAGCACAGATGGGCCCCCCTTGACTGGAGAGCCCTACGAAAAGCAAAAAAGTGCTGCCCCTGAGAAGTTTACAGTTAGCGTTTCGATTTTTTGTTTTAATATCTTCAGAAACTTTTTTAAACTCAGAAAAGAACTGTATCATTTTTACAATTTAAGCTCATCTTGGAAAGAGGTTTTGGAAAAAAAATCATTTACTGTCATCTGTTAGGTTTCTCCTTATGGCAACATGAACCTTTCAGCTTATATTTCGTTTCTAGGCCTGACAGAAGAGCAGATCAGGGCAGCTGTCTTTATGGACCAGAAGCAAACAACGGAAAGGAACTGTCTTGTTTCAGCTGCACCTCTGACCTCTGCCAATCAAGGGGCTAGAAAGCACAAGGCTTCTCAGAAGCTGACTCTCAATGAGCTGAAACAAAATATTAAACAAAATCAACTGCAGGGTGCTGAAGCTTCCTCCTACACAGTAGTGATTCTGATTAATGGCTGATTCTATAGGAAAATAAATGAGGATGCATATTATATTTAACCAAGCTCATCTACATGAAGAAAAGAATCCACAGTTGCTCTTTCTCTTCTCCACAAGCATCTTAATTATCATTCTGAAGTAGGTGTTCTTACCCTGTGAATAATTCCAGCAGAGTGAAGGTGCTTGATGCCACACAACATTTGGTACAGCAGGTAAGACATTCGCTCATGGTCTAACTCCATCTGAATCACCTGACACAAGTTGGCATCCATCAGTTCCATTACTAAGTAACTGCAAGGTGAATCCACAGTGTTAGTTCCAAATCACAAGGCCTGTGAAGTGCTTCAAACGAGTCAGAATCCTCTCCTAAACCAGTAAGTCTCCCCAACTTTCCAGCTCAACTTCTGACAAATTAAGAATATGAAAAACTTGCAAGTATTGCATGCATGTTACCCATGGTACCCCTACCACGTGAGTGCTAACAGAAGTAGCATTTATTAGTGTGTGGTTCCTGTCCATATATTTTCTACCTTCATCTTGTTCTCACTTCACCCTGAATTCTCTGAACTCTTCCTTGAGTATTATGATTACAAATAAAAAAATTCAGAATAGCATCTTCCATTAAATGCAGTGTATGTGTGTGAAACAAAGGAGTCATTTCCTCTCCTCTGCTTATTGTCACTATACTTCTGGTAGGTTTTTTGGGCACAAAATCAAAAGCACCACAAAAATAGAAATGAAGGCTAAAGATGATTTTTATCATGTCCCTTATTAATATTTCTCAAAGTGAGTTGACTCATTCTAGAAAGCTCACAGAATAAATTAAAAATAATAAAAAATGTAAAATAAATAATAAGCTTTCTCTGATTCTGATAGAACCAAGAACATGGGACAACAAAGCACAAAGAGCCAGAAGTTCAGAGAGTAGCAGAAATGTCTTTCCAGGAGGTAACACCAGAAACAGAGCTTCCTGTCCTATCCCTGGATCCTTTCCATTTGCTGCCAGTCCTCACCTCCCTTTGGTGTCCACAAGGGATTGCATTCATTTAATTTTTGTCAGTATCACTTGAGTTATCTGAATGCTATGCTCCCCCTTCCTTCACGAGTTTTGTTACTTACACATCTTGGAACTCCTCCAGCGTTTTCTGGGGTGTGAAGACATTTAATAAACTAATAATCTGGAGAAGGGACAGTGGAAGGGATAGAAGGAGAGAAAGAAAAAGGGAGAAAATTAACTATTTAAAAAACATATTTAAACAAGTACTTATTCCAACTCAAAGTCACATACATACTAGTGCTATGGTGGAAACGGAAAAGTTGGAAAAATTTTCTAGAAGTATCTCACAGAACACAGAAAACTGTATTCAGAAAGGACATGCAATCTGTCTTCAGGTTAAAATCAATTAAAAATTGGACAGAAAGAAGTATCAGAGAAGATACATAACCGTGATATTGCTTTAGAGTGTGGTCCTCCTTGGTAAATATAGGTTGCAATATAATTAAACCAAAAAGGAGGAAAAGCCATGTAAGAAAAGTAAGGCAGCAGTGAAACTCCCAGCAAGACTTAGCAAGGCCACGTCCTCCTTCAAACAAACAAGGTGGAGTCCTAAGGCAGTGTTCTAAGTCAAGGCAGCGTTCTGAGTCAAGGCAGTGTTCTATGTCAAGGAGGTATTCTGAGTCAAGACTTTTTTGTGTTGTTGAAACTAAAGGTTTCTTTTGCTTCTATTTCACACTCAAATATTATTTAAACTAATGCTCCAATGGTATGTGTGAGGAAAGGTATATCTTAGATGATATCAATGATGAATTTAATGGAAAATGTATTTTTGAAGTTATCAAAATGCTGTTTCTTAAACTTTTTTGTTTCCTGATTTAGTTATTTTATATATTAAATAGTAAAGAAGTTTATCTTCTAGTATAAGTAAATTTTGAACAGAAATTTGTTTTATGCAAATAAATTGCATGCATATATAACTCAAAATTGTCTTTCAGTTAAATATTCTGTATTAATGTGCCAGTGGGAAGTAAAAATAAAAAATATAGAGAACAATCTTCTACTCATAGGACAGACACAACCGTTTCACAAAAACAAGCTTAAAATTTACACATCTTTAAGACATGAACTAATGAATTTCAGTAAACTTCATAAGCATGAAATAATAAATAAAGCAAAATGGTTTTTAATATCTGAGAAATGCAGTCAATTCTAGGGAATGTTTTAAAGCTTCAGTAGTTTTCATTTGTTGAAGATTTTTGTTGAGGAAAAAAGTGACAATATCATCCAATACTTTTACATATATATACATGGCAATGGTCATACCATATCAAAACACCCAAGATTATCTCCTCTGAAGCAACTTTGTGGTATGAAATATGCATATAGAAATAAAATTGTTTCAAAATATTTTTAAAACTTGTGATTAAAGTTTTAATTTAATTTGTGCTTTGTTATTCTGTATACTTAGTTATGGTGTGTTTTGAAAAATGTCTACATGTATCAATGGAACATACATCATAAGCCTGTTTTTCTAGTACTTTATCAATCTTGGAAAGTAATTCATTTTTATATTTCTTCAAACAGAAACATCAGAGACTGTGTGTAGGACACACACACACACACACACACAAACAACCCTTAAAGATGAAAAAATGCTAATCCATGTTACCTGGTAAATAAATAATCTAGGTAATCTAAATTAGTCTAGAAAATAGAATTACAATGTTATGTAAATGAAGGATTATTATTTTAAAAGGTGAAGTCCCCACTATGTATTCTGGTTGCCATGCCCATGTTTTATCACCTTCATCTTCTTTGATTTCCCTTTGAGGATTTCTCCTCTGTTCTTTCTTTGGTCCCTTATAAATCTGAATTCCTACTAATAACTAATCAAATATCTTGTCTTTAGAATCAGATCATCACAGGTTATTTCCATTTTTGTTCAATGCTTTCCAGGCAGGAATCTGACTCGGTTCCTTTTTTATTCGAGCATCTTAAAATGCTCAGATGTGAATCAATGTTTGTCATGGCCCCACAATAATGTCAGCTATCACTTCCTAGAATTGTGTTCATTTTCTAAATGGATTTGGCTCTTCTATTATTGAAAATTTAATTGGGATTCCTTTACTATTTCACTTTACTTTCCACAGCATTAACAGAGTTCTGCTTGTGGAATTTATATTTAGGGTGAAACTCATCTCTGCTAACAAGTTCTGGAAATTTATTTCCACAGACTTATAAACATACATGCATACAAACATATGCACATACACACATAAAAGGGGGTAGCAGGCAGGATTCCACTTACAAATTCCCATTTCAATTTGGAAATCCTTTTTAGGTATCATAAATGTGAACCCCCATATTCCAATCAAGGATGAGGGTATGATTCCCTCAAATTGGCCAAGTAATTGAGAATTCCTCCAAATGAATTTATTGCATTATAGGGGCTGGAAGGAGGATTAGAGAGATACAAATATATGAAAACAAAAACTATCAAAACTTCCCATACAGTTGCTTTATTGTTCGTGTCCATCTTCCATTGCCTACAGTATTTCTCATCCTCTTTGCTATCACAGAAAGAGTTTGCACTGGTCATGCGGTTAATCGAGCTCCTGCCTTTATTTAGCACACAGAAAGAACAAATTGTTTTAGTAGAATGACTTTTCTTTGGAATCATCCTTTCCATCATTTCCGTATTCCTTTATAGAAATCTGCTCCTCGCGTGGCCAAATGAGAGGTGGGTACATAATTCATAAGCTTTCTCTTTCTTAGTGAAGCCTTTCTTGCTCAATCTGTTTAAAAGAATAACCCTACCCGTTCTGCACTGACCAGAATTTTTATCTTCCTTCTTTGCTTCATTTTTCTTGATACCACTTATTAGTATTTGACATTCTATACACTTACCTACCTACTTTGCAGACTGCCTTTGTCGCCCCAGTGAGCACCATGTGGCAGGAATTTGTCTCTCCTATCTTCACTGCTGTATTCTTAGCATCTTAGAGCATCTAGATCTATACCTGGCACATTCTATTCATTTAACAAGTATTTGTCAAACAAATGACTGAGCTAAAGCGTCATTGGAATAGAGTAATAGAGGAAAAGAGAAACACTCATTAGGCCTAAATCCACTTATTTGTATTTCAAATCTCTTTCAACTAAACTCTCATACATTTGCTTCTTCTTAGTGCCATTGATAGACAGTTAGCCTCATGACAAATTTACTTGTTTATAAAACTGCATGGATAATTTCTTATATTCTGTGATTTTCATACTCAAGAAAAACTTTGTAGGGAGTTATTATTATATCTTTATAATAATTATTTATATTATATGTTTACATGTAATAAATTATATGTATATGTAATAATTATAATTATAATCTATTTATTTATTTGTTTTTAACTTTTTTTATTGATTTATAATCATTTTACAATGTTGTGTCAAATTCCAGTCTAGAGCACAATTTTTCAGTTATACATGAACATGTATATATACTTTGTCACATTTTTTTCTCTGTGAGCTACCATAAGATCTTGTATATATTTCTCTGTGCTATACAGTATAATCTTGTTTATCTATTCTACAATTTTGAAATCCCAGTCTATCTCTTCCCACCCCCCCGCCCCCTTGGCAACCACAAGTTTATATTCTATGTCTGTGAGTCTATTTCTGTTTTGTATTTATGCTTTGTTTGTTTGTGTTCTTTTAGATTCCACATATGAGCGATCTCATATGGTATTTTTCTTTCTCTTTCTGGCTTACTTCACTTAGAATGACATTCTCCAGGAGCATCCATGTTGCTGCAAATGGCGTTATGTTGCCAGTTTTTATGGCTGAGTAGTATTCCATTGTATAAATATACCACATCTTCTTTATACAGTCATCTGTTGATGGACATTTAGGCTGTTTCCATGTCTTGGCTATTGTAAATAATGTTGCTATGAACATTGTCTTTATTAAAATAAGAGTTATCTCCCATTTCTCCTTACTAAGAAGAATGAAAGCATAGAAAGAGTTCTTGACACCTTTGACAGTGGTTGAAGAAAATTATACTCTGAAGTGAAGAAAGCCCTGTAATAGTGTTCCCTGCTGAGTTCCAACGAGAAATGTTCTTGACAATCCTGTTCTGAAGCGCTTTGCAGATATGTCCCTGCACATTTGCCCAGCCCTACAAAAAGCGAGATGCCAAAGCACAGTGTGCACACTGAACAGTTGGAGGCCACCTATAGCTAAAACAAAAAGGAGATACAAATCTTCACCTGTTAATAATTAAATTTAAATTATAAAGAAATGCAGTATTTTGTTCTATAAGATATTTTTGGTTTTGGTTTGTTTGTCTGTTTGTTTGTTTTGGAAAAGCATGAAGCTCTCTGGTTAATTTCGAGCAAGATGACCAAATACAGTTTATTTCTTAACAGGGAAATAGCTATCAGATTCATCCCCTACATGCCATATGGTTTTCAGATGATTTTTAAGCAGAAAGCTACCATGAGGACAATGAAATCAAATGTAGCATATGGGCAGGATAAACAATCTTAAGAGACAGAAATTGCAAAGTAAAGAAAGTCTTTCCTACTCAAGTTGGCATACTGATTTTCTTTCCCCAATCTTACCTCCTCCCACTGCCAGAGGTTTAAAATAACAACTCACGTTTTTATGGTTCACACACTTCATGAGGACCAGCTCCCGGTAAGCTCTCTTGGCATGTGTTTGGTTCTGAAAGGGTCTGCTGAGCTTCTTAATGGCCACATTTCTGTCAAGGACAGCGTCATATGCAGCACTGCAGAGATGCAAACACAATCCAGAGTTAAGAACAGAGGAGCCCTTAGAATTCCTGACTGAACTAAAGATAGGGATAGGGAAAATACGAGTCTGGAATGTACTCAAATACCTGCTCCTCAAGTCCAGTGTCAATCAGACTGTAAATAAAGACATAAGAGTGACTAGTATGGAAACATTCTATTTGCTAGGAAAAGAAAACAGCATATAATTGCATCAGTGAGTGGGGAACGAAAGAATAAAGAAAAGTGCTCAACTTTCCCACTAGCCGCATGACTGTGGCAAGTCATTTAATCTCTCTGGGCTTGAATTTCTCATCTACTGATAAGATAATATCGATTATTATCAATATCTAATAATATCTATTACAATGTAATATTAATATGTGATATTTAGCTATAAAACTTTAACATTCTCTGGTTATTTTGAGTGGACATTCATTCTTTACCCGTTCGCAGGAACCAGTTTTTAAGGTGTGAGATTAAATGACGTGAATGCATAAGTGAGCTGATGCTCAAAGTGTATTAACAATAACAAAGCTTGAAATAAGGAACACAACCAGAGAGGATTTCAGAAGCATAAACAACTACATTTAAATACAAAGACAGAAATGAATGCTACTAACATTTGAAGCTTTCAAACTATTTGAGAATGATCATTTACCATGCTTTGAAAAGGCAGTCAGTACAGAGTATCATTTGTTTCTCCCATGCTCAGAATACATGGCGATCAAAAAAGGAAGTGAGTTCCTTCTTGCTATTATACCTAATAAACCCACTCACAAAATGTTTCCCATCCCTGCAAATTTGGGTTGTGCTGGATTTTGTCTTAGTTGCCAGGATGGGAGACAGCAACCAGTATCCTACTGATCTATTGAATTGAAAGTGACATTGACCAGTTAGGGCTCAGGCCACTAAATTGAAAGATAAAGAAAGGAGTAACTGTATTGTAAGATAATGAAAGACTCACAGAATAAGATTGTACAGTCAGAGTTTATCTGGTCTATGCCTCCATTTAGTATTTACTCCTCTTCAAAATATATCCATCAAAAGTTTGACCAGTCTGCTTGAGCATCCTCAAAAATACAGACCCTTTTATATCAAGGCAGCTCATTCTATTGTTGGACAGCTTTGAGAGTTAGAAATGTCATCATTCTTATGAGCAGAGTTATTTCTCTGTGATTTCTATTGATTACTGTCAGCCCTGCCTTCCAGAGCAACTCAAAATAAAGTCCCTTTTTAATTATGATAGACCCATAATGTTTGAAATCCTTTAAAGGACAGAGCACAATGCTCAATCTACTCTATACGCATTCAGTAAACTCTCAATAACTCTAAGCTTTTCTTATTTTTTCCCTAAGTCTTTTCTTTGTTAAGCTAAATATCACCAGTGGTCCTACCACCACTTGTCAGAGTGTGATTTCAAGTCCTATTACCATCTGGTCAGTTTCCTCTGAATATATTCCTGTCTGTTGATACCCTCTGAAAATGTGAACCCTTGACTAAATAAACATTGTTACTCTAAGCATGGAGTGTCAGTAAAGACTAGGGAAAGGTTATTAACTCCTTCATTCACTTGCTTGCTCATTCAATCTGTTGACACAGTTAATACAGCTAAGTCTGTCCTGGCTTCTTGGGTAAATACATCACACACTATTGACACACAGTGAGCCTATGCTAATTAAAAATTCTGTCTTTTTCAAAATTTCTGCTGTTATTCAACTCTGTATGTCAGCAATGGGACTTCTGTTCTTGCATTTGTTCTCGCTAATCTATCAGTGGCAGCACGAGTAAAGGAAAGAGTCAAAGGAGCCTTACAGGTAATGCACAAGGACAACAGTGAATTTGGAAATATAGGAGCTGAACTTGCTTTCTGAAGTTAAGAAATTGTATCAGCAGGAAGTTGATCAGATGAAGTAGGAGGGTATAGCTGAGTTGTACAGTGCATGCTTAGCATGCATGAGGTCCTGGGTTCAATCCCCAGTACCTCCATTGAAATGAATATATAAACCCAATTATCTCACCCCTCAAATGAAAATAAATTTTTTTGAATATTAAAAAACAAGCCAAAAAAACCAAGCCAAACAAACAAAAAAAAGGAAATTGATGAGAACAATCACCTCAAAGAGAAAGACTAAATTTTAAGCACAAACAATTTAAATCGTTTAAATATCTAGCAAAAAAATAGCAGTCAGTCCTGTGGACCTAGGAAAGAGTCAGAGAGGCAAATTCTGGTTCGCCTGGCCAAATAAGAAAGTGCCCTCCCAGATAGGTCCAGGGTCCACAGTCAGCCAGGCAGACATCCCTATTGTGATTGTTGGAGACTGCAGCCAGTTAGCAATCTGATCTGTGTCTCCTTGGGCTGACTCTATCCTCTGCAGTCAAAATTCTGCTCATTGGGCTCTCCTTCAGAATTTTGCATGCAAGAATTCCACCCACATTTGGTTAGCTTGGCTATTACATATCTCATAATTTAATAAATTGGCATCTGGTTTCATGCGTGAGCCTTTAGTGAGGCTTGCCAATGTGAGCTTGAGTCCCTGAGATACTGAACAGATCCTGCAAGACACTGAGCCCAAGTGGGACAACTGAGAAAATGCCGCCCCCTGGGGATCCTGGCAGGTTCTGGCCAGTTTCTCCTAGAAACATGGTGACGCTCTCTCTCCCTCTGGTACCTCTTTCTTGAAGCAGTTCCAGGTCTGAATCTCAGCACTGTCCCTTAACAGATGGGGAGCTATGACCAATTCATTTACACTTTCTGGTATCAACTTCCACATACTTAAAAACAGAGATGATAATAACCTGACAAGATTGTTGTCAGTCATAAATGATGAAGTAATATATCTACAGTGCCTCATCCAGAGAGAGCGCTCAATAAATAATGACGACCAGCATTTTCAAAGTCAGTGTCCTTGGTGGAGCCATTGTGTAATGCAGGCCAGGATAAAAAATAACTTTTTATATTTATGTGCTATAATTGGACATTTACCTACTAATCAGCAGTTTTTAATCTTTCTACTAATCACAAATCCATTCAACTATACCACTATCTTGACCACATTTCACAAGTTTGTCCCAGGATATAAAAGTTTGAGGCAAGAGCTTTGTTAAAATCCAGATACGTTATAGCTCTGTAGTTCTATTACTTACCACTGTAATAAGCTATCTTGTATGATTTGTTTTTAATGAAACCTGTATTCCCAGTGATCACTACATCCTTTCCTAATGACTTACAGAGTATATTTTCTAACTAATACTAGGACCAATGTCAAGTTCATCAGGTGTCTCTCATAACCTCTTTCTTCCCTCTAAAGAAATAAGAATATTTGCCTGTCTACAGTTGTATAGAATACTGTGCTTTGGCTCACCGAAATTCCATTTATGTCCTGCATCATGCCTTCCTGTTCTGAAGAGACTTGAGAGCTACACATACAATTCCTGGTTGCTTTTGCAGCTAGTACTCTGGATTCCAGTATGGCCCTGCCATGCAGATGCAACCATGAGAGATTCATAAGGCAAAAGTGAGGGTGGTCATCTCCTAACATTTCTCGGTTGGCAAGCAAGGTCTCATGAAGACGTGAGATTTTCTTCTGAAGCAGCGATTCATGTCACTGTCCAGATTCCTGGGTGAGAAGAGAGGTTGAAGCAGAGGCAGCAGTGGTCTCCAGATTCCAGGGCCCTGTAACCAGCATGATGGAGTGGCAATGACGGCAGTAATGAATGCACAGTTCCAGCTCTGTGCTTCCCAAATCTCGGTTACAATCATGTATTCTGGAAGTTCAGTTTTTCAGAGGTGGCAGCTCCCCTGGCAATTCAGCCCTCTGGTGTCTGGGAGTCATTCCAGGAAGCCCAGACTAGAGACCACTTCTCCAGGCTTTCCAATGATTTTGCAATCACCCAATTTACCATATTAAATCTTTACCTACTTATAATGTTTCTGTCTCCTGCCATGAACCCTGGCTGACACTACAATCTTTCCCATTTTCTGTAATTCCTCAGTGATTACTGGCAGCAGTTTAGCAAACACATCTGCAAATTGGCATCCCTGCTGCATAGTCACAAATTAATCTCTGAGAGTTTTCCGTCACTCTTGTCATTCTTTTTTTGTGTCTTGGTTTATAGATTCTACTTTTTTTTTCTTTCAGTAGTTTTCCTTTTGTCATCTTGCAGGTAAAAAAAGCTAAAAATCTTTATGAAGATTTTCCAGCAACTTCTAGCAACTTTCCAGCAATTTTGCTAAACATATTCTAGCAATTTCTTGACATACAGTACTAACTCCACTTCTACCAGATTCATCCATAAAAGAAAGATATAGCCTTCTGTTGTTTTACTCCTGTCATTTAATCTAGTTTTATAATGCAATAAAACCATGTCTACTTCCTTGAATGTATTTATATAAACACACACACACACACACGCACACACACACACACGCACACACAACACATCCCTGTAGGCAAGTCTTGTTCTCAACATAAAATCCGTTGTTTTGCTTTTTTCCCTTCTGGTAATTGCAGATAACCTCTTGCTAAATGTTCTTCCTAAGTCATAATTATTTATTTGATAGTTTCTCTTGTTCCCCTTCCCTATTACATTTAAAATTAAATGACATATAAAATGTGCTTGATCACATTACTTTGTTTGTGGCCAAAAAATAAAAAATAAACAAAAAATCTCTAGGCATTATGAGAAAAACTTCATGTGTTAGAAAATAAAATTTTTAAAAAACTTCACTGAACACCTCAAGCATCTTGAGCCATAGCTGGGCAGGGCAAATTCTGTCCTGGAATATATGCTGCACCCTTCACTGCTCTTTTCCCATGTTCCCATGTTCTCACTTTGACCTTTTCCCAAAGCCAAGACTTTAATTGAAAACTATCAAAAAAATCTCTACCCAGTGCCCACAAATATCTCACTTTTATGCCCAAACATTACAGTCTCTAGTCATGGCCAACCTGCAAAATCACCTCTACCTCAGGGTTTTGTAACTGTTTCTTCTGCCAAGAATGCTCTTTCCACATCCTCACTTGCCTGACTCCATCCCGTAATTCAAGTTTCAGTCTAAATATCATCTCCTCAGTAGAGGCCTTCCCTAATCCCCCCATCAAAAGTCAACAGATGGAAAGGGGGAGGGATATATTAGGAGTTTAGGATTAACAGATATACACTATTCTATATAAAATGGATAAACAACAAGGACCTCCTGTATAGCACAGTGAACTATATTCAATTTCTTGTCATAAACTATAATGGAAAAGAATCTGAAAGTATATACACACATATATACGTATAACTGAGCCACTTTGCTGTACACCTAAAACTAACATTGTAAATCAACTATACTTCAATACAAAATAAATTTTTTTAAAAAGCCAACAGTTGATTTTTTGGATTAATTTGTCATTGAATTGCTTGGCTAGATCAATTTGCTTATACTTTGTTAGGGGTGCTTTTGATTACAAGTAATAGAATTATGACTAATAGGGACTTAACTATTAAAGATATTCGTTATATTATATAACAGGAAGTCTAGAAGCAGGCATATCTAAGTTTCATTATACATTATAACTCTCATGGGCTCTAGACATTTTTGGTTTCTGATTTTCTGAAAATTGTTTCTCAGCATGTTGGGGGGAAAACCCAGGAACAGGAGTCCATTAGTGCATCAAAGGGCAGTGAGGGCGCTGTGACGCACTGCTAAGATTCCCCTTCAGGACTAAGGACTTTATCCCAGCCGCTGGGAATGCTGCTAGCAGCCCCTCAGCTCTGAGCCCCCTGTGGTTATAACCTCAGCTGAAAAGAGCTGCCCAACCAAAGTTACACTCTCTTCATGAGCAGCCTTCAATCAGTGACTGATTAACCTGCGATTATAAAAGCCTGGCCACCTCGCCCCAGTTTAGGACAGCTGGGAAGGCTGATTCCCTCTTCAGAATTCCCAACAGGGTCACCTGAGGCTTCCACTGAGATTTCACTGCAGCCAAACTTCATTCTCTGCTTCCGCCCTTTCCTTTTAAACCCCCAAAACACTCCCTAGTAAATTTTCTGCATCTGATCATCATCTCAAAGTGTATTTTCTGAGGAACACAACGTTTGACAAGCAGTAACCCACAGTCAAATAGAGCAATCAGCTGTGGAGTTTGCCTGGATCTTTTTCTATGCAAAAGGCAGGATCCCCTTGTGGATAAAGGTGGCCAAGATTTGTAAATATTTTTACACATTCACGTACATAACTTTATGCAAAATTTATTACAAAATTTTGGAGACAAAGCAGATGTTGAAACAAAAAGTAAAGATGCTTCAGCAAGGCAATCAGCATTTTCTTGGCACCCCTTATGATTCCAATTGAAGAACAACTTTTTGTAAGTAAGTCCTAAATTTCAGATGCATTTTTTCCAAAATCACTTAAAAATCTTTAATCATAGGATTTAGTGAATGGAGCATCTCAATACTTCAGCTCTTAAGAACTTTAGGGAATAGATATTATTATAAATTAATACTTGTCAATAAAAGCACACTGAAATGTGGTGGAAGGAACTGAAGCAAGAAAGGCTGAACAAATCAAATAATAAAAATCACATTGAAAAAAGTCTTCTTCAGGAAAATACCAGTGAAACCAAATGACAGACAAGATAGGGCTAAAAAGTTTCAGTTGATTACAATACATGAGGATATATGAAGAATAATTATTTTTCTCATGTTATATTTTTAATATTTAGGTAAACAAATGTGAACACATTTTAAAATTTTATTTGCATTTGTTTTTTATGTTTTACGTAATTTTTTTCAATTTCAATAGTACTATTTTGACACCCACCAATGTATTTTAGTGTGCCTTTCACTGTCTAAGTTTTCCCAACTTAGAAATGATATGGTCTCCGACTACTGATGGCCAATGTGCTTCTTGCTAAAGAGGCTTTTGCACATTGTTTCCACAAGACGGAAGAGGCAGAAGTAGGTCACTGCTCTTCCAGGGTTATTCTTACTACATTCTTACCTTTGCCTATTTCCTGGCAATAAAACTCAAAGTCTGATTCATATTTAATAGTTTTATTTTAATAAGATTTTCCTTACAAATCTGCATGCATGTTAGGTGAGTGTCAGAACCTGGATGATGTCAGAATCAGCTAAGGAGTGGAAGTATATTGAGCACATCATCTTTATTTGTGCAAGAAACTACTCTGAAACGGCGACTCTCTGATTGGCCTTGTAGTAAACACGCACTATGTCTAAAATTAACGGAACTAAAGACGGTAAGAGGTTCCTTTGGCTCAGAGGTCGGTACTGTTTCTTGACACCTGCCAAATTAATGAGACCCATTAAGTGACCCACAGGAATTGCAAATGGTTCCTGCACACAGGACATACAATTACGACAGGAATAAACTGCACTGCCCAGCCCATGGACCTAGCCTCTGTCCCCCAAGGCCTGCCCAGCACAGCATTTCCTGCTCCATGCTTGCCCTCCATTAATCTGACAGCTGGTGCTCTCTGCTAACTGCGAATGACCCCAACACCTCTGGACTTTAAAAATGTGAATTAGCTATTCCTTCCAGCCCCTGAACCGCTTTCCTTTGTTACTGCTCTGTTCCTCTTTATCTACTGTGCATCTTTTCTTTATTCACCTCGCCTACTCTGACATTTGGGCTGATACTTATGAAACTGAATTCTACCCCTGCAGCAGTTGATCTGTGCAATCGCTGTGGTCCACTTACCATATGATGCCCTTCAGTACATGTTCTGCTGTCCTCAAAGTAGTTGTGCTCCTGGATGGCCTGAAGGATTTAGCGCCATATCCCCTACATGTTTACTTCATGGAGTTCTATTTTCTACTGCAAAATGTTTATTTCCAGAGCTTTAAATATGTTAGGAAAATGGCATTAAATAAGTGGAGGACAAAAGTTTAAATAAGCCAAGTAGCACATTTTAACTTAATGTTGTGTTACTCAAGATGCCAAGATACTATCTTCACTAAGATGTCTTCTAAAGCTCCTGATTCACACACACAACTATCTACTGATCACCTTAATTGGATGTCTCAAAAATATCTGAAAATTAATATGTCCCAAACTGAAGAACCTCTGACCTCTGTCTTAACCTTAAATTTCCCTCCTCCAATCATTCTCTTAAATACACATTTGTTCAAGTGCAGAAGTCATCCTCACTTTCCCCTCTCATCTCCGCCCGTATCCAATCCATGAAGGCCCGTATTTACCTCCAATGTATATTTTCAAATTAATCCACTTAACTCCATTTCCATTATCACGTCTTACAAGTACTGCAGAGACTGCCCTTAAATGGTCTCCTTACAGAAATTCTTGCTTCTCTCTAATCCGCACCTCACCATCCTCATCAAGTCTCATTACATCTAAATTGGGCTGGCCCTGCCACGTTATTTTGTGTCTGAGACTCCTGCTTATTTTTAGTGCTTATCAAGAAAATGCCTTAAAGTAACACAGCATTAATAAAATAACTAATAGAACTTCATAAATTGTTACAAAAATTAAGTTAGATTAACTTAAAAAAAAACTGTCACACTGCTTGATTGTAAGTCCAGTGAGGGCAGGAGCCACCTGAGTTTTGATCACCTTTTCTCTACAGTTTTACTGAGACATAATAACGTTGCATTAAAGTGTACAACAAAATTATTTGATATACATATATATTGTAAAATCGTTATCACAATAATCCTAGCTAATGTTCATTTCATCACCTTAGTTACTAAATTTTTTAATGAGCAGTTTTAAGATTTACTCTCTTCACAACTTTCAAATATACAGTACAGTATTGTTAACTGTAGTTATCTGGCTGTGCATTGCATCTATCTTATAACTTATCTATTTTATAACTGGAAGTTTAGACCTTTAGAACACCTTCAACCATCCCTCCTCCCACTCCCAGCCCTGTCTCTGGCAACCACCAATCTGCTTTGGTATCTATGAGTTCAGTTTTTTTCGATTCCACATAATGTGTGATCATACAGTATTTGCCTTTCTCTGACTTCGTTCACTTAGCATAATCCCCTCAAGGTCCATCCATGTTGACACAGATGGCAGGATTCCCATTTTTTATGGTTGAATAATATTCCACTGTGTGTGTATATATATATATATATTTTTTTTCTTCTTTATCCATTCACCCATCAGTGGACTTAGGTTGTTTCCATGTCTTGGCTACTATAAATAATGCTGCAATGAGACTTGCTCACCTTTATTTGCACTGAGAGCATAGTACAGTGTCTGGCATATAGTTGGCCCTAAATAAGTATTTTCAAACAAGTGAGCTAATTAATGATTGAAATACTCCTAATTGTAGAGCAAAATGAATTAAAGGTCTCAGACTTCTACAAACATGAGTCAAATCACTTTTGAATATTTCTAAAGTCATATGCTTCACCTTTATAATTCATGTAAAATTTGCATTTTGATCTCATATAGATCTGTATTTGTTTTAATATAAAATTTCATTTCCCCATCAATCTCGGTCTTCACATGAAATCTGAGTTCCAGGAAGACCAGCCGTATCCATCACGGGGCTGTATGTGCTCTTGGTGTGCTGTACCAGCACCCTCCCCGGTCTAGTCCTTACCCTGAAGCATAGAATCCAGTTTGAAAAATGGAAGATTAACAAATAGGCTGTTTTCTTTTTACCCAAATTTTATTAGCATTTCTATGCAACAATTACGTGACTGTATTTTCTCCCAGCAGTAAATGTTTTCCTAATATCAAATAATTTACCAGATTTGGTTTAGGTAAGATCAGCTAGATTCGTCCTCACATTGATAGCTACCGACGTGAAGCCTGGGTAAACCCAAAATGTGAAGACTTGATATAATTGTTAACACTAGGTTAAAAAAGTGTCTCCACATAGGCAATTTTGATTTTCTTTTGATGTTATTCGAGTATTCATGGAAACTGGGATTGGGTTTCTTCCAGTGAGGAGTTTCATTATTTATATAGCACAGGCTGTTGTTAACTTAGACAGGAAATCCCCTGGGTTCCTAGGTTTTATGTACGCAATAACCGTCTAAGACAGGCACTCGTAGTATCCCCATTGTTCAGATGACAAAACTGAAGCTTAACAGTAACAACCAGTATTTATTGGTTCTAAGCAGTTCTTCTCCCAATTCATTGACTTCTAAAGTCCTTAATACTTTCGGACGTGAGAGCAGTCTTTCACCCCATTGATCACCAGGGTTGATTCGGCTGATCCGGCTGGCTAGGCGAGTGTCTCCTTCCTCCCTCACCGCTCCATGTGCGTCCCTCCCGAAGCTGCGTGCTCGGTTGAAGAGGACGACCAACCCCGATAGACCGTTCTTCTAGGTCAAGGTCAAGGGTGTACGAGTAACTGCGCCCCCCTGCTCAGCCTCCAAACAAGCTCTCTACAGGTCTTAATACTTTCTATATACTAACTCATTTGATCCTCACTAAAATCATACGAAATAAGAATTACTACGATCTTGTTATAGTTATTTTTACCATTCTTGCAACTTTTCTACAAGTTTAAAATTATTTCAAAATAAAAAGAACATCTTTATTATAAATATATAGGATCACAGTACATATTTGAAAAATTATAATGTAACTGATATATGACTGCAACATTGACATCTTTGAATTTTTCTCCAGTTTGTCTAGACTTTATTAGGATTTTCTACTTTTTCTTTATTATCTTTATTACCAAATCAAAAGCGACAAATCTTTGCAAGCCATTCCACTAAAATAACAGCTTTTCTGATTTCTAACTTTACAGTTAATTCATTCTTTCATTCATTTACATATTTAGTCAACAAATAGTTAAATAATATTTAGATAACTGAGAGTTGATAATAGAAAAATCACTTCGTGGTAATAACTAAAATTTGCATTTATTGTCTAAACAGATATTACCTAACTTGCTGTATTTTTACAGAAAATTGGGAAACTAGTAGAGCTAAGGAAACTGAGACAGAGTGGTTAAATAACTTGCTCATGAAACAATTAGTGCATGAGTACTGGGGACATAATGCTGTTAAAGATTTACTCCTCACACTTATAAAAGAAACAAAAATTGGGTTTACAGAACATAACAAAATATAAACAAATTACAAAATTGTTTTTGATTAGGTGATCAAATTCTTAGAGAAACGTGACAAAACCAGATAAATGGCTAGTAACTTCTGCAAGTGTCAGTTGTTTTTTGTTTGTTTTAAACAAACATGAAGATTATTCAGCAAAGGTTTGGTCTATATGGTATTCTTCTCACAAAACCTATCTCCATAAGAACTGTAAACAGTGATAGAAAATTGGCGTTTTGAGACTATACATTGGGATTTCTTTGCATGACTATCAAAAAGGTATCCCACCCATCAAATACAAGTATTGATTTCACTCCTAAATGCATGCCCGCCTCTTGTGCTCTCCACCTTCTTCCTGTTGGTCGGTGTCCTTAACAACCTGCTTACTGACCCCAAATGGATTTCCTGACGAGCTGGTTTTAACAGCCCCCCACTGCATCCTGCTTTTGTGGCTTTATGTATGCTCAGTTTAGGAACCCAAGGCACCCAACACTCATAAGCACCAAAATGGAAAAGAGATGTATTTATCTACTCCTTTGTGATGCAGTCTGAGTTTAGAGGAAGGTCAAAATGTACATCACTTTAACAATAACCAAAATTTTCTTCTCACAAAGGCTGCATCATTGGTAAAAATTAAAGCAGTGCGTGTGTGTGTGTGCGCGTGCCTGTGCATGCATGCACATATGCATATATATTTTTATTAATTGTTTATTCTAGGATATCACATGAAACCATTTGAATACAAATTCTGTGTCTTCCAGGATTATAATAATAATAATACCTCTCTTTTTTTGGTTAAGCACCTTAAGGAAATGGAATTCCATTGTAACATTTCTAATTTCTAATTTGAACTAATACTCAGTTTTGAAAATCAAGTTCATTTAAGACTTGCATGACTATCTCTTCATTCACTCAACAAAAATTTACTGATCTTCTACTATGTCTCTGTTTTTACTTATTGGATATTTTTATTTGGATAAAATAAAAAACTTAATAGAAGAAGGTTAAATGTTACTAGATCATGTAATATGTTATAAAATTAAGTAAAAACTGGCTAATATTTATTCTGACAGATACAAAAAAGTTCAGGCTAAGTTTCTTGTACCCAAAAAACTATAACATAGTGGGGAATACCTAATACAGGAGTAAAATACAAACTGAAAATATTAAGTCAAAAATAAGAGAAGAAAATACTAGACACTAATGAGAAAGCCTAGTTTTAAGGAAATATGGAGGATGGCAAAGAGGATAACTGCTTGAGGTGGTGAAATGGAGTGGATCGAGCTGCAAACACCGGGATTCGTTTACACAGGATAAAGCCCCGCCCAGCATCAGCAGGGAAAGCAGCCTAAATGGGTTCAGACGCCAGGGCATAGGCAGAGATGGTGGGGCTGGAGACCTGTGGATGTTCACTTCTGTCGGCTTTTAGTATTGCAGTGAAATAGGGAGCAAGACCATCAGCTGAGAGAAAGGATGGGGGAAAAGGTGTTAGAGTTTTGAAGATAGAGGTAGGGATAAAAGTGTCTCCTAGCTTGGTAGAAACGTAATGGACTAGAGATTCTGAGCAGTAATAAAGGCCGACTGCATCTTTTCGTCTGGAATTTTGGAGCAAACAGTCAACACGACTACATGATTTTCTCCAGCCACGTTTATCTATCTTAGTGGAGAGGAGTCAGATTCACCCAGTGTTTGAATTTTGCCAGGAAGGAAGAGAGAAGGCAGTTGAGGGTTTATATAGGGGATAGATTGTCATATGAAGGACAATATCTAAGCTGTGTAAAGAGGAAAACGAGTACATGAGGGTGGTCAGGAACAGAAGAATGATGGCAGATCGTAGATTGTACGTCCTTGTGGGATTGAAAATAGGTGCTAATATCAAATCAAATGTATTGCTCCTTCTAGAAACAAACATTTCAGTTGAAATTGCTAATATAGCTTCATTTTGATACTTGAAAACGTATATAAATAAGATCTTGTGTGTCTTTTTGCTTGTTTTGTTTTTATTATCTAGCTAACAGGCATATAGAAAGTTTAAGAGTCAGGGAGAAATACAGAAAATAATAAACATGGAGAATTAGCACTGCAGACTGTGGTACTGAATTTGAGGATTTAATAAAACCCAAACTGCATGTCAAAACTAATATATCAGTTTTGAAAAACACAGGGAACTACCTACTTAGCTAGGGATTTATCTTAGCATCTGTACTAGCTGTATTTTTAAAACAAGACCTATGTTTTTCCCACAGTTTATATCATAAACTATAGCTTTACTGTAGTTTAAAGACAGAGAATGAGAAAAAGAAAAAAGGTCCCATGAGGTTATGATCAAATTACTGGCAGCATGTTGTGCCAAGATGCAATTAGTCAATTGTTTCAGCATAAATCTTGTTTATAGGTCAGTAACTAATGTAAAATGTTAATGTTTAAAAATGTTCTGCTTGCCACTGAATATTTTTAAATCATGTTATTTATGAGACCTTCCAAATAGCATTTTACATGAATGCTGACATTGACTATCAAAGTATCATATTTAAATTATGAAGTAAGAGTCTGAAATGCTAACTTGGAAAGCACAGCCAATAATATTTGATAAAAGTATTGAAATAAATTGACGTGTACAAGCTTTGAAAGAGGTTATCAAATATGAACTCAATGAAATGCCAACCTAGAACTTAATTCTAATAGTCATCTCATTTTTGTTCTGCCTTAGGCAGGAGATAAGATACTCTTCTAGTCCATAAAGTTCTCAAATAATGCGTTAATAAGCAACTTATATAATCCTTCATACTTAGATAAAATTGGATATAACTCTAATTTTATTGCTGATGCATGTTGAGTTAAAACGTTGAGTAGTGTAACGGTTATACTTATAATAATTTTATATTGCACTTTGTTGACTGCTGAAAAGAAAATTTAAACAGAACACATTTTTTGTATTGCAAAATGCATCTAGTCAAATATATTTATCTTATTGAAGATTCACAGCTAAAATTACTTTTGAAACTATTGATTGACTATGACAGTCATAAAAAATGTACACATTCAAGAATATGAAGTCAAACTGATTAATTTTCTCAAGTAGTTCAACAAAAATTTGCCTCTAGTATTTCTGATCTCAATCTCAACTCCAATTTCTTTAACTTACAAATAACATAAGTTTTAAAAGAGCAAATCTCATGCTGTTTTACTTTAATTTTCTAGGGTTAAGACCACTATCTCTTTTTACTCCACCTTCTCTTTCATCAGCTTCCCCTTGTAAAATGTAGAATCAGAGTGGCTGCAGACATTTTGAGGAACTGCCTAAGGGGAAATTAAGTTAAAAATACATTTATTTTGGTTCAGTGGATTATTATATGCTTCACAGTCATTTAAATTGTTGTAGCTGTTACAGAAGTAGGCATGCATGCTAAGAATATTGCAACCATTGGGTGCATTCACCTGGTAACCAACGTTGTGACAGGAAGTGGCAGGACCAGAAATTATATCACAGAATGAACAGTGCCTGACCCTGGAGGTCTGCAGGCATATAGGTAGTGTTGGAGAAACAAGGTTTGAAATATATGAATCCACAAGATAGTCTGTAAACAACTTTTCCAAACATTACAGCCCATATATAAAAGAAACTAGAGCTTTCCCCAAACAATAATTCTAAACATGTATATGACATTATCAGTCATGAATTGTGAAGCTGAAAAATATTTTCTAAACTATTAATAACAAAAGGTAAATTTTGAAGATATTTAGATATGATATATCTGATAAGAGATTAATATTCAAAACATACAAAGAACCCTCACAACTCAGCATCAAAAAAGCCCAAACAACTCAATTAAAAAATGGGCAAAGAACCTGAACAGACATTCTTCCAAAGGAGACATCCAGATGGCCACCAGGCATATGAAAAGATGCTCAGCATCACCAGTCATCAGGGAATTGCAAATCAAAACCACTAAGAGATATCACTTCACATCTGTCAAAATAGCTATTATGAAAATGACAGCAAATGACAAGCATTGGTGTGGATGTGGAGAAAAGAGAGTCCTGGTACATTGTTGGTGGGATTGTAAATTGGTACAGCCACTACGGAAGACAGAAAGGAAATTCTTCAAAAAACTAAAAATAGAACTACCATATGATCCAGCAATTCCACTGCTGGGTATATATCCAAAGAAAATAAAGACACTAATTCTAGGAGATACGTGCATGCCAGTGTTTATAGCTGCATTATGTACAATTGCCAAGATGAATCAACAGTGCTTATCAACAGATGAATGGATAAAGAAGATATAATATAAATATATATTGTGTATATGCACACTCACACACACACACACACACACACACACACACACACACACACACACACACTGGAATATTACTTAGCTGTAAAAAATGAAATTCTGCCCTTTACAACAATGTGGATGGACTTAGAGAGTATTATGCTTAGTGAAATGAGTCAGAGAAAGACAAATACTGTATAATATCATCTATTTGTGGAATCTAAAAAAATACAACAAACTAGTGAATATAACAAAAAAGAAGCAGACTCACAGATATGGAGAAGAAACCAGTGGTTACCAGTGGGAAAAGCGAAGGGGGAAGGGGTGAAATGGGGTATATAGGTGAGACAGGGATATCAGATTGAGAGACACAAACTACTATGTATAAAATAAATAAGCAACAAGAATACATTATACAGCACAAAGAAATATAGCCATTATTTTGTAATAACTTTAAATGGAGTATAATCTATAAAAATATTGAATTACTATGTTGTACACCTAAAACTAGTATAATCTTGTAAATCAACTACACACCAGTAAAAATACAGATATTCTTCCTTCCAGGTTTTGCTTAAAATACCACACCTTCTCTTACATAATTGCTCACACCTTCACAAGGAAGACAACCCACTGATGAATGGCTCTGACTCTGATAACGCTCTCTCTTAAATCAAACCAAACCTATTACATTCTTTCTTAAATCAAACCTCCTATTAATCCTATGTATGTTCTCGGGAGCCAAACTGAGCAAGTTTACTCATTTACTGACACAAGTGTCTGCAAATATTTGAAGATATCTTTCTTCTCCCTGAAAAGTCAACCTCTCTCCAAATTAAGTATCTCTAGCTCTAGACTCAATAACCGCACCCTCCTATGTGCATTATCAAGTGTAACTGTGAATTCATAGACCGCTAATTTATCCAGCCACAGTCATATATTCATGCCACTAAATGGAAAAGGTCCCTTATCAGACAAATTTTAAAGTTTGCGGCAACTCAAACTTGAGTTAATAACAATTAGTAATCAAATCTTGCAAAGCAACATCAGTGTCCACTCTACTCCCTCCATCTCACTGCCATCACTCACACACACACACACATTTTCCAGTCTATTACTTCTGTGTGTATTCTATTTCATCTATAAGCTGATAATAACATTCAAGTGTTTCAGATTTTCCAAAGAAACAGAAGCCAGGAAAATGGAAAAATATTAACTCTGGCAGTAAAAATTGTATATTCTCCTCCTCATTCAAATTTAGGTACACATTCAGATTCCAACAGGCTGCAATTTACACACACACGTGGGCATGTGTGTGTGCACACAGGTATACACTCACATACACACACACATAGGTACACAAACTATTGGCTGCTAGAGACTGAGACTTGATAATTACTTCCCAGGTTTCCTACCAGATGTACAACAAATACTCTGCAAAGTGCTGAAAGCACTGTGCTTGTCAGCAGCAATTTACAAAAGGGAAGAAAAAGCATATTGTACATTTCCAGAAATAGCAAATGGGCTACATATTAAGACTGAATTTTTAGCTAGAAAAACTTCTAATCACTGAACTGACACCCTCATTTTATTTATACAAGAGGAAACTAAGGCCTAAGAGGACAACTGACTTACCCAAAGCCACGCAGCTTATTTGCGACCCAGGTTCTGTAAGACTTTGTCCTGTGTTCTAAAGAGTTCAGCTACACTATAACATACAAGCCAAGCTCAGCATGGGATCATGAGGGAATCCTGAAGGGATCATGAAACCATCTTATAAAATGGATACTGTTTACAAAAAAAGGATGCTAGTAACTTACAAAAATTATAAACATTATAACCCATGGTGAACATGAGATACTTGACCACTGAACAAGATACTAAGAGGTATAGTTCACACCTCAGATGTAGTGACACAAGATATCAACCCCTGCACTGGAGGAAATTGTGTCATGAGGACCATGTCTTTATTTGGGGTTGAGGGGGGTCCTGTGTTCAATAAAAACAAAACAGAGCTCTGTAGAATTTACTTATACAGATTAGACTTTTTAAAATGCACTCTGAGCAATCTAATAGAACTCTAAAGAAAATAATCTTTTGATAATATTGATGTAATAAAAAACAGATAAGCGTAATTTACATTTAGTAAGACAAAATGAAATATCAGGTCTAGACCAGAATAGAAAATAATCTTCAATCCAGATGAAAGAATCTGCACCAGCTCTTTTATGTGTCTGTGGGTGTGAGTATACACACACATTTGCGTGTGTGTGTTTGGACTTGGGGAAAAAGAGAGAGGACCAGAATTTTTTGAGCATCTAATATGTGTTACACACTGCATTTTACATTTTAGTTATACCATAAAACTTACTCCTTATAAAACTTCACAAAATGCTATGATGTAGGTATTATTATCCTCATTTTGCAAATAAGGAGAGTGAGGAAAGTGAAGTTCTTGGGGCTTCAGGCCATAACGCTAATAAATGGCAGGCTAGGCTGAAATCTATGCATGTTGAATGTTAAAGTCTATAATCATTCAAGTGATGAATTGAAACAGGATGTTTGATCAAAACTTCGTCATTTATTCTTTATGATTCCTTACTTCATTATATAGTATTTATCTTAATTTTTTCATAGTGTAGATTCAGTCATTCTTGTTTCATATTATACAATTATCGGAGTACCCCACATCAAACAGTCCAGGTACAATTACATCTAACTATCTTCACTGAGCAGAACCTCTTAATAGTTAGAGGAAGGACAAACACAGGTGCACAGTATTCTTTGGAAAACTCTGTCTGACAAGGCTTATTACTGTTTCAGTCTGTCCTGTGTTAAGAAGTGACCTCCCCTTAACCTGTAAGGTGTATATTTAAGCAAAATAGGTGTTGAATTCCCTGACTGCAGCAAAGTTTAACAAAGCAATACATACTTCTAGTTCTAACAAGTTAATGACTCAGTAGCCATTAGACTAAAACTTGCCTAAAATCCTCCAGACATGGGAATGTAGGTATGTTTGACACATTTCCAAGACATCATCCTTCCAAGAACCTCATCCACTTATGAGGATTAGCTGAAGGAGCCTGAGGAAGGCAAATGAGATGACCTTGCATTTGCTTTCCAGGCTGCATAATAAATCACCCCAAACGTAATGGTTTAAAATAACAAACATTTATTATCTCAGAGTTTTTGTGGGTTAGGGCCATGGGTTAGGCCATGAATGCAGAACCTGGCTGGATCCTTTGCTCAAGGTCTCACAAGGCTACAATCAAGGGATTGGCAAGGAAGGAACTTTCTGGAGCTGAAGGTTCCCTTCTGAGTTCACACAGTTGTGGGAAGAATTCAGTCCCTGTGCTTGTAGGATGGAGGTCCCTATTTTCTTGCTTACAACAGCCAGGGACTCCTATCAGCTTCTAGAGGCCGCCTCTGGGTCATAGACTCATGGCCCACTTATCACATGGTGACCTACTCCTTCAAAGCCAGCAGGAGATTCCCTCCCTCCATCTCAAGATAGTCTTATCACCTAATCGAGGAAGTGACTATCCTACCCGCTTTGCCATAATTTATTGACTAGAAGACACAGGTTCCACCTGTACCCAAGAGGAGAGGGTTACACAGGGATTTGACTCACTAGGGCTCACCTAGGGGTGCATCCACCACACACTTGCCATGGACTGAATGTTTGTGTGCCCCACCCCAAATCCCTGTGTTGAAACCCTACCCCCTAATGTGATGGTATTAAGAAGTGGGGTCTTTGGGAGATAATGAGGAATAGATGAGTTCATGAGGCTGGAGCCCTCATAAGTGCTATTAGTGCCCTTATAAAAGCCCTGAGAGAGCTTGCTTCCTCTCTCACCACGTGATAACACAGTAAGGAAATAGCCGTCTACAAACTAGGAAACAGACTCTCACCACACACTGAACCTGACCAGTGCAGGCAACCTGATCTTGGACTTCCTGCCTCCAGAACTGTGAGAAATAAATTTCTGTTGTTTATAAGCCACCCAGTTATGGCATTTTGTTACAGCAGCTTGAGCTGATCAAGGTAGACTTCAAGGCAGAAAGTTTTAGCACTGAAGTTAGTCATCTAGGTCTCCTTGCTCATCAACAAGTCTTCACTTCATTCTAAATCAATTGCAGTTTCTGACATGGAACAAGGACAATGAGAAGTATCTATCTGGATTTTAATTGTCCCATGGGAAGAAAACAAAAGTGGATTATGAAGGCATTACAAGCAAGTTACCAAGTGAGTAACACAAATTTCATCCTTTTGATGATCCAGATAATGTAGCTAGATTACCTGCTTTGCTCCTTTGTTTTAGGACTTCCAATTAAGTCACTATTTTGAAGCATCAATGGACGGACCCAAGCACCAATACAAAGTGCCCAGATTTGGCAATTCAGTTGCTTCCAGAGGGTCAATATCTGATCTTGTCCTTTGGAGCCCAAGGATAAGTCAGTCCTAAAATACACCACGGGAAGTTTTTTTCTGCTCCCATTTCAATTAACAAAAATGTTATAGATTCCAACCAAAAAAAAAAAAATCATTTAACATGATAAATGACATATCTGTTATTATGTTTATAGTTATTTCATTGAATAGCATTGTTTCCTCAAAATTATCTCAAGTTTTTTTTTATTTTCCTGGGAGGAAAAAAAAGAAAAATATTGTTAATTCCCTTAGAGTTCTTTTTAGAGGAAATCCATTTTGTTTCTTACTTTTTTGCCATAGTTAAGGAGGGAATTATAGAAATAACCATCTACCAAACACCCAAAGATTGTGCTGGGCATTTTTTATGCTTTTTTACTGGAATTGAAAACAAGGATCAGAGATTGTACGTCAGCTACTTACAGCCACTCAGCTAATATATATGGAGATGGCATTGTGCCAACCCCGGCAGATTTTTAAATCCAGATTCCTTTGGTGTTTGCTTTTTAATCTATGAACTGTCATTCAAAAAGAAAGGAACTTTAGAAGGGTGATAAAATTAACTCTAATTACAATGCTAAAGAAACATGTGAACTTGAATCATTTTTTAAAATGTTCATCACCAAAAGTTTATAGAAAATGCAAAGTAAACATGTAATGAATATAAGCAGCCTCAAAATGTAGATTTTTTCCTACACAGTGTTAAAATAATTGAATGAGTTACAAAATTTTAACATTAGATTTCAGACACACACTAATACATATACACACATGTATTGCAGATGTATGTATACCCTGCTTCTCTAGAAAAATCTGAAGATCTGAAACACTCCTCTCAGCAGTAACCAGAACCAGCCACTTTAGGCAAATTATTAAGGGGCAGTGTTTATTCAGGACTTCATCTCTCTAAAAGTGAAAACTAGGCAGGTCAAGTAAGAAAGTGTACTGAAGTTTTGCCGTCTACACTTTCCATACTAGGGTGTCTTTATGTATCAGTAACTGAGAAGAGACAGATCAACTGGCCCCCCAGTCACTTGGGAATGAGGCGGATACAGAGTATTTAATTTATTTCAGAGTCAAGTCTCCCCTCATTTGGAGAGACAAGGATATTTCTGGCCACCTAGACTCTCAGACATACTCAGGATGAAGCCCATTCCTTAAGGGTCATGAGGCAATTCTCAAGCAGTGCCTTCTGGAAGAAACATCAACTGCAAAGGTTACACACCTGTCTACCAGACGGCTCACCAAGTTCTACAAACAGCAAAAACAGAGGAGACAAATTACTTAGAGAAAACTGACAATTCTTTTGTGGCAAAATATTTTTTTTGCACCTAACAGCAATATCAAAAAAAAAAACTGTTAAAATTCAAAGCAGCATCTTAAGGAACACATGATAACTAGAGGAGGTTTGAAAGCAGTTCATGGTCCTGAAAACACTGTGTTTCAAATATCAAATACTCTTATTTTTCCATACCTCTCAATGAGCAAATTCTAATACAAGTGCACTTTTAAAAACTGTGCTCTAGAAAACACATCGTCATTGGAGTTAGACAATATGAGTTAAAGATCTCATCCCTGCCGATGTCTGATTATGGGTGTGGGGGGTGCCAACCTAACCACACTAAGCCTGAGCAGTCCATTCATCAAATACAGACAGCAATAACAGTTTTGCTAGACTACTGTGATGACCAAATGAGACGAGATGCACACAGTACCTAGCACAGAGAACGGCACATCGTAGGCTCCCAGTAATTGGTAGCTTTGGGATTGGGTGTATATATCACATAATGTCTTCATACACGCTGTGTACTGTCCTGTGAAGGCACGACAGTGACTCTGAAACTGGAGTGAGCATCAGAATCACCTGGAGGTCTTGTTAAAACCCACTGCTGGGCTGGGACCTCAGAGTTTCTGAGTTCCTGAGTCTGGGGTGGAACACAAGAACCTGCATTTCAAACAAGTTCCCAGAAGAGTCAGACGCTGATGTTGCAGGCCAAGGAACCATACTTTGAGAACGACCCAGGAAGAGTGTGCACTTGATTTAGAGGCACCTGATTTGAGTGTGAGCCTCATCTAACAGACATCAGGCACTTAAAAGTTCAGAATCAATGGATCAACATTAAAAAGAACAAGGTGAATGTACATACGTGTATGTATGACTGAAACATTATGCTGTACCCCAGAAATTAACACAACATTGTAAACTGACTATACTTCAATAAAATATAGAAATTTAAAAAAAATAATAATAAGGAATTAAAAATCAAAGGCTCTAATATAAATAACTTACATGACAACTGGCAAACATTTCTCTATCTAGGCCCCAGTTTTCTATCTGCAAAATAGGCAGTTAGATGATATGTGTTTTTTCCTATAATTTCACATATTTTAACTAGATGATTGTCCTCAAATATCATGGATAGTTATTATAGAACAGAAGACAAAAGAAATGAAAACAATAACTTTTATCCTAAACTTTCAGATCCAAGTTAAAAGCCCTATGCCTGGTTCTCTTCCTGTCCCAAAAAATGTGATTCAGAGTTGAACAAAAATAAAATAAGGAAAAAAAGGAATATTAGTCAGAGCCATTACTATAACACATGCCATTTATTCATTCATTATTGATTCAGTGAAGTTTTTTCCAGTGCCTCTTGTGTTCCAGACAGTGAGGAATATTTTGAGGAAACAGGGTGAAGGAGACAGAGTGATTGCATCAGATTAGCAGGACACTAGTCCATTTATTTATCACATAATTTGTTATATCGTGGCATTTCTTGTTTGGCCCTAATCCACATAATACAGCTGGCTGGGACACAACTTAGAGAGATCAAGAACTAAAACCCACACCGATTTGAAGCAGGGCCCACAAGTCAAAGACAGAGGAACAAGAAGAGGATCTGAATATCAGTTATCAGATCCAGGAACTGTTTCAGAGACTAATGGTCCCCAAGATCCATCCCCTTCCTTTCATAGTTGTAAGAATCTCCCTACTTTAGATAGGCACATGGCATTCAGCAAAAAATCTAATTCCCAGCTTTCCTTGCAGCCAGATGTAACTCTGTGATCAGGGTCAGGATGATGGATGGGAACAGAGCCAAACACTCAATTTCTGGGTCATAGCCTTACAGATAGGTCAGGTCACTTGCTTTTTATCTCTTCCCACGAACCTGAATGTGGCCCTAGCAGCTTTGGCCATGGGAGCAAGAACAGAGCGACATTGTCAAGGTTCCCGTGTCTCTGGATCACCCTGTGAAACAGAACTGCCCTATCCGCTGGACCGCTTGGCAGCTCAGATTTTTAGGGGAGAGAGAAGTGTTTCAGCCACAGCAATTTGTGTCTCTCTTTTAGAGTATCTTTAGGTATAGCCTCTCTAACACAGACATCTATAACTGGGTCCTATGTACTAGACAACAATTTGGAAATTGCCACTTTTGCTCATGAGAGTAGGTCCAGCAACTAGCATGGTGCCTGGAACACATTAGGCAGGAAATAAATAAGTGAACTCGGTGAAACATATGTGGGTCCTGACTTCAAGGCACTATGAGGAAACAGACATGGAAACAGAAGTAAAGAGTAGCTTTCCTTTTCAATCTTATTAATGCACCTTCTTCCAATTTTCCAAAGATATATTTCATATTTGAAAAATTCTTTTATTGGCAAAAGCTTAAGTTCCCCTGACATGTTTTTTGATAACCAAGGAAAATAGTTATTAGGGGCTAAGCTTGTTAAATTGGATGAAAATAGCTTTGAATCTCAACTGTGATGTTTGTGCTATTATTGTGTTCCAAACTAAGTTACCAATAAATATGTTTGAGTGCACACAATAGAAGTTAGCAATATATGTGTAAAGCAGTACCGAATCACTGGTCCCTTTTCTTCTGGTGTGTTTACAGGGATTCTTTTTATTTATGCATACAAAACACTAAGTGTAAATATATAGCCACACCATGTGTATTTATAAATTAATCTAATTAAAAGAGTAAAAGAACTTACATTCTAGTTAAATGAGGATTGTTAAAAACCAGCACGTTATTTTAAAATTATTTTTAAATAGTCATTTTACAAAGTTATTTGGTTCTAGAAGTGTTATGTCTTTATAAGGCTGGGATTTTATATTATTAATGTAAATAATAGTACGTACCTCGTCCAGGTCTATTTATGTTTCTGCATTATTAGATTTTCCTGAGGGGCCGGGGGAGCTAGCCCTTTATATTCCAAAGAATTGTAAAAGACCTTTCCTTTCCCTTCCCGGAGGAGATCTGTTCATATTAGGAATATTAGACCTGTCTGTCTGTCTGTCTGTCTGTCTGTCTGTCTGTCTGTCTGTCTCTACCTCTCAGAAGGAAGAGGTGGCAGCTGTGTAGCATTTCCTATATTATAAACTCTGAGATTCATGATCTCTTCTTCCTGGTGGTGTAAAAACCCCTTGGCTTGCACAGGAGAACCTCTGGCTCTTCCAGCACAGCCCTGAAAGGGGAGAAGGGAGCACAGGCAACTGATGCAGTTATTGCTGTGAGTAACAATCCCCTGCCTCTCATCTAGAAACTTCATGTCTGGTTTCAGGACAAAACAAACAAATATAGATATTCAAAGCTTACAACGAGCTGTAAAAGAAGCAAAGATCTACGAACACCATGCTATAATCTGTATGCTAAGGACATGGTAGCTGAGTCACGTTTCTAGTCCCTACCTGTTATCATATTTACCAAGAAAACGTATCATTGATAAGGCACTTCAGCCAATAGGTTCCATCCTCCTCAAAGTGCCAAGAAACAGAGAAGTGGCAGTTTCATGAGAATTGCTCTGTGACTAATGCTATTCTCTTTTGTCCTGCTTTTCCTTTCAATTGCCTTTTCATATAAGGCTGTATGGTCAAAAGACTCTTTGTCCATTCAAATCTCTACCTCTGTTTGAGAGTAAAGCAACATTAGTGAAGAAATGTTACATTAAACATGTTTCACTGTAAACAAAAAAGAGAGAAAAAGCATTTCCCTCAATTTTGCTCTCTCATGAAGAATTATTGCCTCTGTTCAAAGCTGATTTCATTAGTATCTTCCTGCTTCCTCAGAAATTGTCCTCTAACAAATTATGTTTCCACTCTCTGGTATTTTCAGCCTCTCTGTCTCTGTTCTTCTCTGGGTATCTCTTAACCACCTGCTTTGTGTCCCTATGTTGCTCCATCTCTTCTCTCCCTCTTCCTTTTGTGTATCTGTCATCTGTTTCTCTCTAGTATTTCTGTTTCTGCATCTCCATCTCTATCCTTTTCTCTACTCCTCTGCATCTCTCTCTCTCTCACTCTTCCTCTTCACACACCCAACCTCCAGCATCCAGCATTTCCTCTCTGATGAGGTACACTCTACCTGTTTCTAAAAATATACTCTTTCCTTTATCCGTAAGGCTGCATCACGTAACATCCAAGAGCTCTCCTTTGCAAGGCAATTTTACAGAAAAGGAGTCCACTTAAATGGAGAAGGTAACGTTGAAAAACTCAGACGTAAACCCTGAAGAGAGTACCACGATGAAATGGCAAATGCCAAACCAAGGAAGACAGAGACAGAAGAGAGCTTGCCATCTATGGCATCTGGTCACTGGTAACTTAGCACGGAGCAGTGTGCACAGAAGTGGGTTCCAGTGAGTTGGGGAGTGAGCAGGAGCTGACAAAGGGGAAACAGGGAGAGTAACATCAATAAACATTTATTGAGTGCCTAGTCTGTGCCAGGAGCTGTGCTAAGCTTCAGAAACACCACTGGGAGCAAGCCTGACAGTCTCTGCCTGCAAGGAGCTCATAGTCTAGTGGGAAATGAGACACTGTAGAGAAACAATATAAAAATAGTGTGATGATGATTTGACAAAGAAAACAGAGGGTGATGTGGAAGCATGTCAGAGAGGCACTGACACTGGATTCAGGGACTTTACATAGGAAAAATCCTGCAAATCCTAGTCTTCCTCCTAGGTGACATCTCCGGCCTCCTCGACAGTCAGGGGTGCCCATGGAACTGAGTTCTAGCCAGTGGAATGTAAACAGAGGAAAGCACACCGCGTCTGGGCCTGTCCAATAAAAGTTCCTCCATGCTCTTATCCCCTTCTGCTCTTCGGAGAACTTAGATGCCACCACGTGACTATGTCAGAGCCTTCAACAGCCTGGCTCCTCAGATCACTGACTAGATGGCCCACATTTCTAACTATAGGTAATAATATTCTATTGCATATTTGGAAGTTGCAGAGAGAGTAGGTCTTAACAGTTCTCGTTACAAGAAAAATATTTTTGTAACTATGTATGGTGACAGATGTTAACTAGACACATTGCGATGATCATTTTGCAGTATACACAGATACAGAATCATTATGCTGTATACCTGAAATTAATAAACTACTACATGTCTGTTACGGCTCAATAAAAATGTATATTTGAAGTAGATCATTAAATATATTTTATATCAATAAAAAAGAGATAAGGTGTAGCCAGAATGATACAAATGTAGAAGACATTAGGCATCGAACTGTGAAGGGAAATGAAAAGCCAAGGGAGGAAGAACTTTTAAAACATACAAATATTTGAAAAGTGGATAAACACCAATAAAAGAGACAGATAATTCTTGGTTATAGAAGTAGGAAGGAACCGGGAAACAGTTAACTTTAACCCAGTTTAACATGACTGCCACTCACACACCAGATAATAATATTCATGACACTTGTCCTAGATTCATTCCATTGTTCCTAAGTGTCTCCCACGTGAGCCAGTTCTCTACTGGTTCTTGGCATTTGCCGCCATCTCTCATTTAGAATCTCCGCTTCATTAGGATTGAGAATTAGTACCTGCCTTTCTGGCTCATCTTGCTCTGGCTCCTGATTCCAGTCTTGCCTTCAGGAACTTTGGATTCGATTATTTTACTGTCTCTCTGAGCATTACATTATAAAAGACAGTCTCCATCTAGCCAATCCCTTAGAAACTGGCCATGACCCAGGCCAGCTAACACTAGTGCAAACGAACATGTATTGGCTACTTACTAAAGCCAGGCACTGTATTAGTTTAGTTTGTTTTAACAATAACTCTATATATGCATATTTGTACTTGCCCCATATTCAGATGAAGTAACTGAGGTCACACAGGTGAGGGTGAACCAGAATCCCAACCAGGCAGCCTGGTCAGAGTCTGCATTCTTTTTTTTTCAATCAATTCTGGGGTGTTTGTTGTTGTTGTTTTAATTGAAGTATAGTCAATTCACAATGTTGCATTAGTTTCTGGTGTGCAGCATAGTGATTCATTTATTTATATATATATATATATATATATATATATATATATATATTCCTTTTCATAGTCTTTTTCATTATAGCCATTACAAGATGCTGAATATAGTTCCCTGAGCTATACAGTAGCACCTTGTTGTTTATCGGTTTTACGTATAATAGTAACTGCAAATCTTGAAAACCCAACTTATCTCTCCGTGCCCTGCTCCTTCCCTCCTGGTAAACTATAAGTTTGTTCTCTATGTCTGTGAATCTTTCTCTTTCTTATAAATAAGTTCATTTGTGTCCTTTCCCACTATGTTATGCTGCCCTTCATGTGCTTGCTGGCCAGTTCATCCAATTTCAAACAAAGGGCAGATTTTGAAAATTCCCAGCTTGAAAAATCAAAGGAAGATGACATTCAAGAATTCAGTGAATACTTAACATTCCCAAACATTACAGAGAAGTAAAACATTGGGGGCTGAAAAAGAAGCCAATGGATTATTAATCACTTAGAGGTCAATGGCCTTTTCCACGGCATCCTATTCCATCAGAACAGCGATGGTAATAGAATTGGGACCATCTGTGAAATGAGAATTTAAATAGGCACTAAATTCAGACTACTGAGAATGAGGAAAGAGAGAGTCAGAGGGGCAAACTTGAGGGGCAGGGACAGTCTAAATAACTTCCGTTACATGAGAATCGGGTGGGAGGTCTTCTATCAGAAGCAGCTGCTGGAGGAGACGAGACAGCTGGCACAAGATGGGGAGCAACTGACAGAGCCCAGGCGCAGAGAGTGGAATTATGAACACTGGTGGGCGTCCGCCGCGGGGAGCTCCTCACGGAGGAACTAATGGGGCAGGGAAGGCTGCAGACAGCGTCAGGAGGTGGCGGGGAAGTTGAGGGCTCACGTGCCTGCAGCCGCCTGTTCTCTCCAGGAAGCAGGAGGCAAGCCGCCGGCCAAGAACAGCGCGGGTGAACTGCAGCTCGCTCAGCCGGAGCGCGCGACGAGCACTGTGGAAGGGCTTAACGGCGACCGCGGGAAACGGGGTAGGGAGCCGATGGGACGCGTAGGTAAAAGGACTGCTAAGTAGCAACGAGGGCCCAGCTGAGGAGAGGCTCATGCACTTATAATGGAGGAAATCAGCGCGACTTCCCCAGCTGGGCTCAGGCTTCAGCAGGCGCAAACAGCTGGGCTGATGTGAATGAGGGTTTGGAGAACAGAGAGCTGCAGAGGGCAGGGAGGTTAAGAAAACAGAGTATCTGAGACTTTCTTTAAAATCTTCATGGTTCCAGGCTAAAGAGGAAAAATGTTAATCCAGCAGGAGAAGGACGGGCTCAGAGAACAGGGGAGTCTTTAAAGGTTCACGTCCATAAGTAGACACAGGGAGAGACAGGAGGTTAGAGAAGGGACAATGTTAACGTGTGACAATAATCTGGCTTAGAATTTTCCTCTGCTCCCTGTTTCTTTCCTTCTGCTTGAATCTCCATGCCAATGAATTATTTAAAATGCAAAATTAACTATATTTTCACTACATACTAGTTACTCTCCAACTTATATTTTTGCTAGTTAAATTAAGTTTCTCTCGTTGGTCACCTGAAATCTAAAGTTCAGTCATTCAATAACAGTTCAGGTGTGATGCCATGAAAAAGAATAAAATAATGTCTGCAGCAACATGGATGGACCTGGAGAATGTCATTCTAAGTGAAGTAAGCCAGAAAGAGAAAGAAAAATACCATATGATATCACTCATATGTGGAATCTAAAAAAAGGAAAAAGAAGGCACTAATGAACTTATTTATAAAACAGAAACAGACTCACAGACATAAAAAACAAACCTATGGTTACCAGGGGAAAAGAGGGTGGGAAAGGATGAATTGGAGTTCGAGATTTGTAAATATTAACTAGTATATATAAAATAGATAAACAACAAGTTTCTTCTGAATAGCACAGGGAACTATGTTCAGTATCTTGTTGTAACCTATAATGAAAAAGAATATGAAAACGAATATATCTATGTATATGTATGAGTGAAACATTATGCTGTACACCAGAAATTGACACACTGTAAACTGACTATACTTCAGTTGGAAAAAAAAAAAAAGCAGCTTCTCTGAGCAAAGGGGTCACCAGTGCACACTGTTCGGCAGGTGAAGGGCAGCCTGGGGTTTAGCCCCTACACACTCCATCTTCTATGTGCCCTGCACAAGGGTACATTTTCCCCAGCCATATTTTCCAGTCCCAGATGAGCTCAAGAAAAAAAAAATTAATATATTTAACATTGTATCTCCCTGGATTGGGAGTGAAAATTTGATTTTATGGATTAAAATCTTCAGTGGAAAACATTTTTAATGATAAAAAATAAAGGTATATATAGATGAAGAAGAGCATAGCTAAGAGGACTGTAAAGTATGTGTCTTTAAATAAAAGAAACCACATGTCAAATGAAGTGGCAAAATTCTCTCTCTGATGGTGACTGACTCCTCCATCATACAGAGCTTAAAAAGCTGGATTCATAAGTTGGACATGCACAGTGAAATTCACTTGACGAGGTCAAATACTTTATATAAATTTAACGAATCCAGGAATAGAGAGCAGAACGAGGGAATGATAGGGCTGTCACTCGAACTTCTGAAAGATGTCCTCCTTTGTCCTCAGCTTCCACATTCAAATCCATGATTAGCAAGACAGCTCACACTATAAACAGAATATGATGCTGTAACGAGCCAGAAGCATGACTCTGTAGAGACAGAGGCCAAGTACCTTCCCTCTGAGCTTTATGAAAAAGCTCCTCGAAGCCTTGGTATTTTTAGTTACAATATTTTTAACACCTACCTCCTCTCCTTTTGTTTTTCTTTTAAGTCATCTTAGTCTACAGATAGAATGGACAGGTCTCTTAGAGCAGTAAATGAGAATGGCTTCTGGAATCTGAAGAACAGCCATTGCTATCTGTTACTTAGCATAATTTAATTGAAGACATTGCCTCCTTTCTGTGAGGAATGTTGGCTTTTCCAAGATGCTTTGGACAGTGCAGGATTAAGCCTTTATGTATTTGTGCTTGGGTTATAGGTTATTTTTTTTAATGTAACCATGAATGCAGTTTAATCCTAACAATCAAGATTTATGCATCTGGCAAAAGAGTACATGAACCATAAACTAACTTTATGTCTGCAATGAAAATTATCTACTGATGCCCCTGAAGACAGGTTCTAAAAGAAATAAGAATCAGTGTCACTTAACCATTTAATCTTTGGGCTTGAAGTAGAAACTGAAAAAATAAATAATTTGTTTACTTATATTTCTCCCTTTAAGGACATTAGTGTTTATATCAATAACTGATTTACAGAGAAGACGCAATTACCTGTAAGTAAATAATCATCTATGGAAGTTAAATGACTATTTTTTCCTTCTGCCAAGAAAAATGCTTCTGGGTTACAAACTCTTGCTTTCAATTTTAACTACAGGGATATAAGTTAATTAAAAATTTACTGAAGAAAGACAGAATTCAGAATAAATCTGCATAATACTTTGCAAAACCAAATATAGCTGTTAGGATTTTATACTACCAATCCCTCTAGCATCAGTCATTGCACTGGCAGTTATGTTTTTTCCTGCAAATATACTACCATTAAACTCCTCCCCATGGTTTCTCAAAGTCCATATTTTCTCTGTGAAGGAAAAAAAGGTTATGTTTACAAGTCTTCATCATTAATCAAGAAATACAGCAAGTAGCAGGGAGGGCATAGCTCAGTGGCAGAGTTCATGCTTAGCATGCACAAGGTCTGGGGTTCGATCCCCAGTACCTCCACTTAAAAAAAATGTACATATATACATATAATTTTTAAAAAACAAATACAGCAAGTAAATATCTGGGGCTATGCAGCAGGGCCAAGAATAACACTAAAGTGTAGAAGAAGAATACAATGTCTCATTCTGTCCTATTGCATTGGACCTATTCAACCTCAACCATCTTACCCATATAAAAGGCAGTATTTGAAGCTCAGTGCGCCTTATATCAATCAATAAGGTTGCAGTTAAGGGTCTAAATGGTACAATTAATGGAAAATAAAAGGGACACAAAATGTACTGATTTTCCAGAAGTAGTACATGTCCACTGGTCAGGGGGCTAAATGGAAGTGTGTGATTAAAGCTGCGCCATTTAGTGTAATGGCTCATTAAGAGCTCCAAGAAGAGAAATGTGCCACAGGATGATGAGTGATGTTTCCAGAAACAAAATAAAATCATCATCGGGGACCCATTGATCAAGTCTCTTTTGTGTTATTCAGGAAGTCTGATCCCCCATCTCTCTTCATACTGTCAACCTCATTACTATAAAACATGTCCATCCAAATTCTGTACTTAAAGATGGTTAGCTGGGTCTGTGTAGCCATATTGCAAATTTAAAAAATAATATTTAAAATTTGTATAAATACTGTAAATAACCTTGTTTAACTGAAGCTCAGCTTGAAAGGAACGGAAAGGGTCAGATGTTTCTTTACCAGACTCAATCACCGAGCATTAGTTAAGTCATTTTTTAAATCCCATATTCTCACCTATAATATGCAAACAATATGCACAGTCTGAAGATTAAGCAACTGTTACAATCAGCCATCTTCTTGGGTTACAAATGTTAACCTTTTGCAATTTTCTGTTGATAGAAAAGAGTAACATTAAGTCTACCTTCCTTGAATCTACTAAAAGTCAAGACAATATCAGATTTATAAGTTAATTTCACGTATCTAGTTTGTTTTATACTTTTTGAGTCCTGTGAGATACTGATATTATCTCCGGACAGATGAATAAACCAAGGTTCTGTGAGAAAAAGTTAAATGTATTATCATTGATAAAACACAATAAAAAATTCAATTATTCTCAGATGTAAGTGTATTTATAACTATAATGACTGAACATGATAATATAAGGTATTTTAAAGTATCTATAGTTGAATCAATAATATTTCAATGTGCAAATATTTTACATAATTCAGATAATTTACTTAATAAATTTCCCTCCTAATCTTAATCAGCAATATAAAGATACTGAATATCTTTTCATCATGTACCCTAACATTGCCAAAGTTCAATCTCTTTTGTTCTGGTAAATGTCTACAGATATCCCCTAACCTTTGCCAGTCATTTTGTAAGTGTGTGCCATTATTTCAAGGGTGATTAAATCAGAGTTTAAATGGAGGAGCTCCAGTTCATCATCAAGATGAGAAAAGCTGCATCAGTGAGTCAATAATGTCTTTTTTTTTAATAAAAATGAGCATATTAAAAAGAGGGGACTTTCCATCAACCATTTTTTAAAGCACATAGAAACTTATTATTATTTGAAGAATATTCCATGAATGATAACTGCTCTACAAATATGACTTGACTTGGCATTATTATCAGTAATTTTTTTGAGCACTTGAACAAAGTCAGAGATTTCTGAGGGGTTGGTTTTTGGTTCTGTTGGTTTGTTGTGTTTGGTTTTCAATGAACGCCCTGGCCTACCCATAGTAATGCTACTTACTAGTACTATGTGGAAATCGGATGGCAAAGATTGAAACTATGTTCCACAATTAAAAAAAACAAACGAGAAAACCCCTTTTTCATCCCTCCCCCACTAAGGCATGGAGGAGTTCTTCAGTCGACAGCATAGACTATCTACCTTATCCATTATCACTACCCTTAAAGAAACTCTACTCTGAGGGGCATGATTACCATTGTTCCCTCAGTTTCCTTTTGCTAGGTGGATATTAAGTCACATCTATGTTTTTCCATCACTTTAAATCCTATTTGGAAGTAAACTAGGTTCAAACACGTATGCATCTGTACCTATGTGCCAAAACAAAATACCCACAGCATCAGGTGCTGGGCCAAGGAAGGAGCCATAGATAACGTGCTGTAACTGACTCAGTTTCCTGTACCAAAGTGTTTCTTACAGAATGTTTTCTATCCCTGTCCTCCTCAGTGGACACACACACATATTAAAAAGAAAAAAAAAAAGCCACAAGCACAGGAATTCTAGACTTCTCTTCAGCCTATCGAACCCTTAATGTGACCAGGCTGATGGGACACTGCTAGGCAGGATCACTATACTCACTGGTATCCACTTATCTAAAGAAGGTGATGGACTAAGAATATGTGAACACCCAAGGTTCTGCTGAACATGGCTGGAAACTTAAATCTTACATTATTTGTCTGCATAATAGCTTGTTGCTATAGAATTGAAGGATGACCAGAAATAATTTTTTAAATTTTTGTGAAAAACAAAAGATATACATCCCATATACACAAAATGCATGTGTGTATAATATATAGCATATACATTCAGTTAAGATAAACTAATCCATTGGACTAGTATGTATATAAATTACATGTACATAGATATTATAGATTATGTATTGGTTTTATATTCATTATGTATATGTATACATGGATATACATCCAATCTTAAAATAGATTAATCCAATGCATTATTTCCAGGGCATCTTATAATTATAGTTATTTCTACTTTGATTAAATGTTATCATCTAGCTCTAATTGGAATTTTTAGGAAAGTTTAGTTAACATGAAGTCTATAATCTTATTTCTAAATATTTAATTTTCTAGGCACAGATTTTTTACAATGAGGCACTGCTAGTTTATGCTTTTTCAGTATTAAGCTTACATCTTTGCTATAAATACCCTATGTAAGATCAACTTGCAAAGCTGGATTGGGACTGCTTCCAAGTTGATCACATGCAGATGACAAAGAGTACAAGCCCAAGAAAGAAAAGATACAGTTTTACTTCCTGTCATTTAAAATTGTACAATCATGTACATTAATTATGCTTCAATAATAAATAAATTTTTAAAATAAAAAAATGAAAAGCATCACAGCCGTGAAATAAAGGAACAAATAAATAAACAAATAAGTAACCTGTACGATCAGCTCTTTTCAGTTAAGGAGCAGACCAAAGTTGGCAAGTCTTCTCTGCTAAACTAGGTTGCTGAATTTTGCCACCACTTTCACCACCAGTTTGAATCATCTTTGGAGAAAGAACTGAGAAAATAGAACTGAGTCTTGGCTTGGCAAGCAACAGCAGGACAGAAGTGAGAGAGGACAAAGAGCTTCCTGCTGTTGATTTCTTCCTACCTTCTTTTTTGTTGTTGTTCTGGAGCTGGTAGTAGAAACAATGCTAATAGGATCCTCTTCTGATGATTGGAAAAAGGCTCTGAAATGATTTATTCATCTGGCTCCTGACCACTGTTGTTAAAAACAAATTTTATAGACTGCTCTACAGTTCCCTACCTAGGAAGCTACCGAGGATGTCTCAGCTCACGTGGAGAAGGAGAATAATCATTGTTTCAGTGGATAATCTTAATTTTTTTCCTTAGAATTAGAAAGAACTTTTTTCATTTATTCCAAAAGATTTCACATTAGATTTTATTTAATGATTCTCAATAACAACATTGTTGGTCTACCAACCATACTGAATGAAAAAAATAGCATGATAATGATTAGTTCCTTTTGAAGGTATTTTAGTATTGCCTATATGTTTTCCCAGTAGTAAGTAGGAAATGAAGCAATCCAAAGAGAGGAAAGAAAGTCTAAGAAATCAGTAACAGGTTTAAAGTAACTGGAACAGCAGAAATAAGAATCCATGCCAAACAAGTTAGGAGGATGGAGCTTCTGTGGCATAAGTACCAATATATCAACAATTATACTTGAAAAGCAAAATCCTTTACACATACACACAGAATTTTATAGTGATATATGCCAAAATAAAAGAAATGATGATGAAAATTCCTTTTGGAACTGGTCCTTCCACATTTTATTCCTGCTCTAAAGAAAATAAAGTAAAATAAATAAATCATCTATTTCAGATTATCTGCCCTCCACCTCCTCCTGGAGACCCCAAGTACTCCCAGTTTCCAATTTCTCCCAGTTACTATCCTCAGGATTCTGTGGGACATTCAAAAAATGCAAATCTGAGTTTTCATAAACAGAGGAATGTACAGATTTTAGAAGCATGTCAGGGATTAGATGTGTGTTCGGCGTGAGAGAAGTGGATGAACTCACCATTGACAAAAGGAAATTCAATTAAAGGCAGGTGGATAGAGAGGACAAATTAATACAAAAATAGATCTTCAAGAAAAACAGTACATTACAAACCCAAGTTATGAAAAGTAAACAAAGACAACTCAAGCTAGGTTGAGGAAGAGGGACGAGGAAGACACCATTATACTCATGGCCAAAAAAAAATGTTCTGGAATTGCAGCATCTATGTACATGGTAGAATGGCAGACTGGAAGATGAGGGAGAAAAATATGCCAACTCATTGCTGCCCCTTCACCTTGCTCTTTGCTAGTTTTATTTTCCTCAGCTGTAGACCAAAAGACTAATATTAATCCCAGGAAACTTCAAGGCTAACATTTTGAAATTCAGGTGTCCTTTTGCTGACAAATTTGTTGTAAAATTGGATTAAAATTTTTACTCAAGGACTTATTATTTACTGAAATTTATTTCAGTTACTATGCGTAAGACCTTGGATGATTTCCATCCTGTACAAGGAGAAATAGAGGCCCAATATGCCCTATAAAACATACTACAAAATTCTTAGTACTAGTAGATTTTCAAATCTTTCTGGGACAATCTGTTAACTTCTCGAGCAAAATGCTACTTTGGGTCTATTTTTGAATCATTAGAAGTCTATCAATTTCCTTTTACCAGTATTCCTCATTTTTGTGGCAGTTTTATTTGAAAGGAAATGAAACAATTCTAATGAATATTTGAGCATCCAAACTGAGGCTCTTTGGAAAACTTTCTCTGTTCTACAATTTTCCATTTAAAAAAGGTAACCAGGAATCACTCTGCTTTCTCCATCTCCTCCTTCATAAGAATTTTTTGTCTTGGTTTATTTCCTATTTCACTTTGCAAGTTTTTATGAAAGCAGTGATTTCCTAAACAAAGTTCCCACTCTCCAAGTGGTATACAAGCCATCCAGTGGAATACAGAAGAAAATACAAACATATATTGTAATCTAAAAAATATATTAACCTTACTAATAATTAATATTGGCCCCGCCCAAGCACACTTTATCCTCCCAGTGTTGGTCACATATTACCTAGGGTAAAAGATGCAACTTGAAAGGAAAAAGAGAATTTCACAATTTGGAGAGGGTTAACAGAGGCACCGTGAATGCCTTCCTTTGACAGCATTATAGTTTAATGTGCCTGCTTTTAGGAGATTTATAGCAATTATCTTAATGGTAGAATCTTTACTACCTACATGTATTAGTATTATTACCATGACAATCCACAACAAACTTAGCTGCTCAAACAACATAAATTTATTATCTTACAGTTCTCTAGGTCAGAGGCCCTACACGAGTCCCACTGGGCTGTCAGCAGACTGAGTTCCTTTCTGGAGGTGCTAGAGGACAATCTGTTTCCTTTCTCATTCAGGTTTGTTGGCAAATTCAGTTCCCCACAGTTGTATGACTGAGGTCTCCATCTTCTTGCTAATTGTCAGCTGAGGGCCATTCTTAGCTTCCAGAAGCTGCCCCACTCCTTGGACCCTGGCATTCTTTATCTTTAAAGCCCCAGCAACAATAAGGCAAACCCATCTCATGTTTTGAATCTCTTCTCTCTTTTCTCTCACTGCATTTCTCTGACCCACTCTTCTTCCTTCCTTTTTCACTTTTAAAAACTCATGTGACTAGACTGGTCCCACCTGGATATTCCAGGATAATCTCCCATTTAAAAAGGTCCCTAACCTTAATCACAACTGCAAAGCTCTTTTTGTCATGAAAGATAACATATCAAGGAGTCTCAAAAGGAATATATGTATGTATATGTATGACTGAAACATTATCCTGTACACCAGAAATTGACAACATTGTAAACTGACTGTACTTCAGTTTTTTAAATAAATGATTTGGAGGATTATGCTCTAGGTATCTTTGAGAGACCATTATTCTGCCTCCCACACCATGAAATTGTTTTGTGTCACAAAGAGGTTCACTTGCAACCCTGTACCATAATAAATAAACATTGAAAATAAAAATTTTCTTAACTGTTTAAATACCTACTAAATGAAAGATTGGCCTATTATTTGAAAATATTAAAAAGTCCCATCTTTCAAATTATAAAACAACCACTGAATGGCATTGACATTTACTAGATGAACTTCAGTAAAAGCCTTGGTGTATTTGATGAATGAATTTTAAGTGCTAGTAAAAAGTTACTTGGGTACCAACCATGTACTTCTGCTTTTTGCATTGACTAAGCATTGAGAATGAACTTAAGACAAGCTGTCAACACAAAGTGAACCTTTAAAATTTATGTCCAAGCAAAACCTGCATGCAGGTGTTTAAAACAGCTTTACTTCTAATTGCCAAAACTTAGAATCATCCAAGATGTCCCAAAGTAGGTGAATGGATAAACTATGGTACACACAGACAAAAGAATATTATTCAATGCTAAAAAGAAATGAGGTTTCAATCCATGAAAAAACATGGCAGAAACTTAAATGCATATTACTAAAAGATTCAAAGCCAATCTGAAAAGGCTGTATTCTGTTTGATTCCAACTATACGACATTCTGAAAATGGGCAAACTATGGGAACAGTAAAAAGATCAATGGTTGCCAGGGGTTAGGGATAGGGAAAGGGATGAATGGGTGATTATATAGGATTTTTAGGGCAGCAGAAATACTCCGTATGATATCATAATAATGGATACATGTCATTTTACATTTCTCCAAACCCATAGAATGTACAACACCAAGAGTGAACCTTAATCTAAACTATGAGTTTTGGTGATGATGATGTGTGAGTGTAGGTTCGTCAATTGTGATAAGCGTACCGCTCCGGTGGGGCACGTTGATACTGGAGGAGACTATGCATGTGTGTGGGCAGGGGACATATGGGAAGTCTCTGTACCTTCTTCTCAATTTTGCTATGAAAATAAAACTGCTCTTAAAATAATCTTTAAAAAAGCAAAAAATAAAATAAGAAATAAAGTAAACCAGATTTTCACTTGTTTTATAAAATACAAGATGAAAGTTTGAAAAATAATTGTAACTGCTAGATTTCTTTCACCAAAATAACATCATATCAAATGAGTGAAAAAAGGAGTTTTAAAATAAAATCTATTTAAAATGTTTATTTTGTCTTCATCTCATCCTTTAAAAGGGATGTTTGTGTTTTAAAATGGACACTACTAATATAGCAGTAATTTATATAACAAATAAATATATTGGTATATGTAAATATTCTTCATAAATAAACACAAATACACATATACTTATAGTGCATGTCCTAAATTTTTACTTATAGTTGTAAGCCACCAAGTTGAAAATTATTATACTAATAAGTTTATACTAAATATATTTGGTTGCTAAATTATAAGTTAAAACTGCCTAAACAAAATGCTTATCAATCTGGTATCATCATTTTTGCAAAAGTTTTATAACAGGTAAGTCAGCTCTTGATTTGTCATCATTTCAATTTGCCACTCAACATGTCACAAAAGAATGGTTGCTAAGGAGCCCAGAATCTTTCCACTTTGGAAATATTCAACAAAAATTTTCAAAATACCACTTTTTCGAATAGGTAACTGAATTTTAAACACTGAACTTTAAAAGTCACTGGCACATTTGAGATCTCATTTGTACTTCTTTAGAGTGTAGGAGATTTTATTTGCTGGTTATCTGAACACATGTTTCCTCAAATCTTGATGTGAAAACATCCAAGTAAAATTTTCTAAATACTTTAGCAACAGATAGAAAACCTCAGATTCTCCTGGTTTCTCCATGGTTGTTCTGTAATGGATTTTTTTGTGACTAGAAAAACTAGTCACAGCAAGCATGTATATATTATAGGCCAGTGGGTAATGAATTACTGATAATGATCATAATTTTACTTTTCTTTGGTAGAATGGATTTTTCCCCTCTCAAGTCATGCTATTTATTTGTGTGTGTTTGTGTGTTTGTGGCTGGTCAGCACACACGGCATGTTCCCTTTACAAATTCAAGTTAAATCCATCCCACTTACCAAACTATTCCCTGAGCCCCGGAGCCAATAGGCTTTAGGTTCTGGTAGCGCTTGAGAACTGTGAAGGTTGAGTCTCCCACTTCCACACTGTAGAACTGGTTGTCAACTTTGCTTTTGCTCATGTTGTAATGTTTGGCAATATATGACACATCCACTTGTTTATCGAATCCCTGCGAGAAAGAACAACAGAAACATGAGGCGAGCGGATGGGACGACCAGGGTGATAATGAGAGCTACAGAAGCCTGTTCTTTTAATGATTACTAATCCTTGTCATCTGTGATCACTATATAAACCTGCACTTCACCCAGAAAAAAATATGTTAGTCCATGTAAGATAACCCGGAGTAAAAGATCTTAGAAAATATGCAAAGAAAATTCTGTTTTCAATAGTAAAACTATTTACAATAAAATATTTTTAGGTTAGATCTGCATCATCTTTTCTGAGATGTTTCATTAAACTCATATATTTATGCAGCAAACATCTAACTGAACATACACCAGCCCGAGAGACTAGGTTAGACACTTCAGATCCTTGATTATCTGTTTTAACAGTCATGTGAGGAAGAATAAAAGGCGGTATCTACATTCCTTTCTCAGAAAAAAAAAAAACCTGACATACAAAATAATGCATAGTTTTAACTTTTCAATTAGGTAAGTTTGAGTTAAATAGTGTTGACTTTGTTTGTCCTCACTAATACCAAAAATACTACCATCCTGCATTAAACATTGAAAAATTTTAAGTCACTAACACTATTCTAAAATGCCCATGACAGCTTTTGTATTCATTGCAAGCTTAGATTTTAAATCTCAATTGCTGTATCTTTTGTTTATCATTAAGAGAAGTTCATCTATTAATTACATTTAGCAATTGAGAAAATTGTTATTTTGGATCATGATTTATGAATGTATATAATGTAAATGTCCATTATTCATTATTTGTGTTTACCCACAAGTGATCTTATATTACTTTTTATGATATTAAATAGTTTGGATTCTATAGCGAGAAGGGACCTTCCAGAATATAGTCTAGCCTTTTCCTGGTGGCACACTGGTGGATGTCTACCCAATAGTCATTCCTCTCCTTCTTGCTGATCTTGCTCAACTTTTGAGCACTCTCATGTTCCATGGGTTCCTTTCCAGTCCCAGCACTTGAAAATTGAATGGTCTAAACCAGTGGCTCTCATTAGAGTTGACACTAACCCTTAGCAGGCATCTGGGAGCCCTGTGGGCATGTTTTGGTGTACCACAAGGACAGGAGGTGTGGCTGGCATTTAGATGGCTTAGCAGACAATGCTGGTTGTCCTGCAATGAGTGGGGCATTCCCACACAATGAATAATTTCCTACCTACCTCACAACTTTTGAGTATGCCAAAACTTTAATTAGAAAAAAAACAAAATAAACAAAACAAAACAAAAACTGACTTTAATATTCTGAGACCAGAATTTAAACCAAAGGACTTTGTATGGTTTTAACATACACTGACCTCTGAATAGCTAATTCCCATATAATTTGAAAAAAGACTTAAATTTCCTTAGGCTCTGAACCTCTAGTTGGCCATAAAACCATTTCCCTGGACATTTTTGGCATTTCATTTCTAATAAAAAATTGAAATGGAAGTAGAGACTAATTTGCTCCTGTGCTCTTGGACAGGGAGGCAGGCAGCATCAGCAATGTAAGTGAGGAGAATGCGGTGTGGACTGCGTGAACATGCGTGGCAAAACCTGCACATCTACTGCAAGAACCTTAAGACTCCAGACAGGCTTGAGAGCAGTATACACGCGACAGGCACCAGCCTGTGATTGGGAGAGAGATGAAGGCAACGATCCAGTACAAACACTCAGAGCCTCAGAGAACAGAGTGGACTACAGATTAGGAATTCAGGTTGTTTGGGCAGAGACCAAAAATTCAGGTAGTTTACAAATACAATAATGAGAAGTCTGAAATCCAGGAGGCCATCTGTGAAGCACAGAACAGGAAATTAAACAAGACTATTAAGAATCAGGGCACTGTAAGCCCATTCACAGAGACTAAACAGGGTTTAGAATTTAGAGGATGGTTGTGGACGATAGCAGAAACAAGAACATTAGTATTTAAACAATCCTTTATTTCAACTGCAGTATCAGGAACTTTTCCCCACACCATAGTCCATTTCTACTCCATACTTTTTTGATGTATCAGTAAACTAACCCTACTAAAGTCATTTTTTCCCCTTGGCTAGGAAAGGAGGGTTTTTCTGTTTGTTTGTTTTTGTTTTTTGTTTTAAAAAGCAACTGGAGCTAGACTAACAAAGAATTCACATTCCAAGGTTAATCTGGGAAGAAGTGCCTGATTTGCAATTCGTCATGTTCTGATCCTTCTTTCTCTCTTTTAATATTCTGGTTTCTGACCACCCACATAATTCTTAGCACACACTAGTCTCATCAAACCCAGGTAAGCTATTTCCCTTTTCCCCACGTATTCTCCTCACCTCTGAAATGTCGCTTATTCCAACTGCACTGCGTATATGTACTAACCACTTGTGATGACCCTTACGTCCCAGATCTCTGACACTGGATATACAACGACGGGATAGGCCCCTGTCTAGGTGGAGGCACCCAAGTAAGCAAGTGGCTAAATATGGATGATATATTTTATAGCAGAATAAAGAAAAGGTGCTGAGAGCAAACAGAGAATATCAACTGATTGCCTACATTTATTCATTAACACTAATCCATTCAGCTACTATGTATAAAACAACCATAGATGCCAAGTCATGTAATAAAATTGGCAATGTTGGAGAGGAGACTCGATTTTTGTTTTCTCTGGCTAACTGTGTCCTCAGACTTCCCCTCTTACTGGTTCTCAGATGTGAATATGAATTGTACCACCTGGGGAGCTTGATAAAATACAAATCACTGACACAACACCCCGGAGACCTGGATTCAAGCTGTCAGCATGGGTCCTGAGGATCCGCAGATTACTAGGCAGTTCAGGTGGTTGTGATTTGAGGATCTGAGGATCTGACTTTGAGAAAGACAGTTTATAACAATCATCCTCACGATGTGCTCCCTGGAGCATCAGTATCAGCATCCCTTGGAGACTTGTTAGAAATGCGGATGCTCACTCCCACCTCACACCTATTAAATCAGGAACTCTGGGGGGGTGGGGCCCAACAAACTGTTCTAATAAGCCCTCTAAGTGTTCTGATGCATACTGAAAATCACACACTGGAGTGGAGTAATTGCCTGAAGACTGTAAAACAGATCACACAGCTCTGCCTGACGTATTTGGAAAGTAAATTATTATATTATTTATTGTATTTATGTGTATTATATTACATAGCAGAAATAATATTTCTGCAAATGCATCAGGGAACACACTTTGTGTCTTTACACATTGCCAAATTCCATTGTTTATGGCAAAGATAAACTGAGAACCAGAGTCCTAGTTAGAACAAGGATTACCCTACACCTCAGATTCAAACATTTGATTCAAGGACAGACAAAGTTTGGTATTTAGACAGGCTGACGGCTGGCCAAGTGTTACAATGGAGTATATCATTTCATCCCAGCAATTGTTCACACACAGTTAGAGAAGAACTGTAATTTTTCCCAGTGCATACCTAGAACAGGACTTTTCATATAACGGGAAAGCGATCTATGGACTTAATGGTAGTTTTGGTAAAATGGTTAATACAATCACAGGGCTTACATGGGGGAAGGAGGGGGAAATTTCAGCCACAATAATACTCCCAGTCAAAAAGAAACAAATAAGTGAAAGAGAATGTGACAATGAAAGTATGTATGTTCATGTATAACAGAAAAATTGTGCTCTACACTGGAATTTGACACAACATTGTAAAATGACTATAACTCAATAAGAAAATGTTTAAAAAAAAGAAACAAATAAAAGCCCTTCAAATAAAATGCCTAATACCTGACACATTTTCTAAAATAAAAATTACTCAGTGATCTTTTTATCCATCTCAGAGCATATAATTTCTCATAAAAAGACTGCAAGTCATCATTACAAAGTTTGTGAATTCACACACCATATTGGGAAGGCATGACTGGCCAGTGGTTTAAGGTCTACATTCTGAGGTTTTAATACGGATCAGAACTACCTGAGGAGCTATGCCTTGAGCAAAAAAGTCAGTGTCAAACTTCCAGCAAGTCACAGGGAAACACAGATTGCTGAGACCAACTGACAAGTTTCTAATTCAGTGGGACTAAGATTAGGCCAAGAGTTTGTATTTCTAGCAAGTTCCACACTTCAAGAACCACTATTTTAGAGAACAGTAGATGTTAAGAGATGTCACCATTCAAAAAAACCTAGCTAGAGAGGCAAAAACTGGATGACGTGCAGGTCAAGCCAAGTAAACACAGGATGAGGAAGTTAAAAATAATGCCATGATGGCTTTCCTTGGTATCAGCACCTCTTTAGCAGGCTCAGATGCCATACTCACAGGGACACGTTTTCCTGTCTCACAGGTACAATACTGTGCCCTATCAATTTTATCTCAATTAGCTCATGAAAATAAACATTCCATCATCTATTTGTATTAAATGTATACTAAAACACTTGGGAGGAATGCATGAAACTCACAGGTATTCATAAATGCTCAGTGAAATGGAAAGTCTCTTTCCAGAGAAGAAATTAAGAAATTAAGTTAATTATAAATAAGAAAGATTATATTAAAAAATTATAAATCACCACAGTGTTAAGTTTTGGAGACCAATCTGGCTCAAAATAACTATAGGTTTAGAATAGTCTATTCTATTGTTCCTTCAAATTATTTTTAAAAAGAAACTCATTCCTCCACTGAATATTTAATCTTATATTTAAATGACTCAACAGTTTACTTTTATATGGATATAACAGAATTGTCATTGCAAAAGTTCAAAGCAAATTCATTTCTTCCCTGTCCCCCATCTGCCAAAAAAATATTTTAAGCTAAATTAAAAGACTTCATTGCCACCGGCAGTTTGGTAGGCAGAGAGGAAATCTGAACACAATCTATTCTGTGAAAAGACTGCATTTTACTCAAACTGTGAGTAAGGACCTTGTGCAATGAGTCCCCATCATTGGTTGAGTTGCTTGCCCAGAGCTGTGAAATTCTGCAAAGAAAAATATCCCACATTACTGATCTTATCCTGCAGGCATCTAAAACTTCGATTGCATTTTCTCAAATTTAATAACCTGTATGCCAGAAGCACTCCCTCCTCCCCATTTTCATTTGTGCATGACTGGCCTATGTTACTGCTAGTCAGTCAATCCCTGAGCTGGAAACATCAAGAATTTTCAAATGTTATATGTTCTTAGTTTCTCTTGAATGATATAGCTGAAAACAGCACCAAGCCTGGATTAGTTCTGCACTTAGTACCTAGGAAACCAAGCCCTTTTATTCTTTCATTCATGTTTTATATGCTGTGTGATTTCAAAAAGGATTTGTACAGCTCACCGTAGAAGATATAGAAACAATAAAACCATTAAATACGGTTTTAAGAACAAATGTCAAATAAAGCAGGCTGGGAGGTGATAGTTTTATCAGAGGACTTAAGTTATGAACATCTACTGCCTTGAGCAAAAACATCAGTTGTCAGGCTCCCAGCAAGCCAAAGGGAAAATGTGACAAAACAACAAAACCACAGTGAGTGGAAAGTTTTGATTCATTGATCTCTTAAAATATATCACACCATAGATCACAGGAAAGGTAAAATAACTCTAGCACTTAACTTTAGGAAAAAAAATATTCAGTAGATTTTTATGTAATAACCATTGAATCAAACAACAGGCAGTAGATATAATATTTTAAATCAAAGATATAGAAATATGTTTCATATGACTTATGTGATATCAACTCTCAATAAGACAAGGGGAGAAAGAAAGGTAAACCAGTATTAATTGCTCACCTGGTAAAGGTGAACTTTGCATTCTGTTAAATACTATATTTAACACTATCAGCAGGTGAGGAAACTGGCATATGGAGCTGTTAATTGTCTCTAAGTCTTAGATCTATTAATTACTGGTAACAATATAAATTCAAGTTTGTCCAACTCTAAAATGCATGCTCTTCTTTTATTAAACTATTCACTAGTTCAGCTAAAGTAATTTAGATGTGGTTTTCTTATGATGAGGTGATCTATAGGACTACAGCTTAAGAGAAATGAATGAATAACACATCCTTCTCCTTCATTTATCAACTGTCTGAGCCTGAAGTTTGAGCTTAACATTAAACGATTCAGGGTTGAAGTAGACTACCTTGTGTTGATGATGGACAGCTGGATCTTCAGAGCTGCCTAGAAATTTGGTGAATGTTTACTGGGCACCTACTGAATGCCAGGCACTATTAAAGATGCTACAGGTGTAACTTTGATCGACTTAACAGGATAGCTAAGATGCATTCGCTACAAAACACACCTCCAGAAAATTAATCAGTTGCATATTATTTTAGTATTGTCATTTAGATACTGGAACGTATCTGCCAACAGTGGTGATTCTGCTTTTGGCACAAAAGACATTGAGCTATCAGTCTTACAGTCATGACCAGCACACTGAATTGCTCGTGATGCCTCTCCAAGACTGTGATATAAAGTCGGCAGAAACAATGCCTGCTATTCTGTTTGTTATGGCAGAAAGGCATGTGGTTAATCCATTTTAAATCTGAATCAAATGATCTACATATGAGTTTTAAAGGCAGCAGATTTGAGACAAGACTTAATGACATTAAGGATTAGCTTTTGTTCTGTCCAGTGCATATTTTCCCCATTCAATTTCTTGAAGTGTTACTCTCTAAAGAGGACTGCAGTCTGGAATCTATACCACTTTTATATTGGTTGGTCCAGCGATGATCAATGGCTTATTACTGATCAGTAATGCAGTAAAAACTCTTAAGTCTTAAATTATGTTTAATCACTATTTTAAATTGCGTGAAAAAGCACGTTGTCATTGAAAATAGAGCAGGCACGGCTTCTGCCTGTCTTTTCTTTATATATAAAGGAAGACAATTAGTACTGTTTGAATACCTACTACGTACCAAGTCAGTATTAGGACCAGATACTGTTTTAGGGGTCTAATAAATCATTTCATTCAAGACAGTGTTCTCATTTTGCACTTGAGAGATCCTAGAACGAGACTTCAGCAAAGGGTAAAAACCTAACTTTTATCTAAGAATCCTTATAATGAGGCCTTGGGCAAGCTTTTTACAATCTTAGCCTTAGTGTCCTTTTTATGGAATGAAGGTAATACACGCATATATTGGAGATATTGTGAGTTTCATCCCAGACCACTGCAATAAAGCAAGACACGTGAATTTTTTGATTTCCCAGTGCATATAAAAGTTACATTTACACTATACTGTTTTCTGTTAAGTGTGCAATATTATATCTTTAAAAAACCCTTAATTTAAAAATATTTTCTTGCTATTGACTTCAGTGAGTCATAATCTTTTTGCTGATGGAAGCTCTTGCCTGGATATTGATGGCTGCTGACTGATCAGGGTGGTAGCTGCTGAAAGTTAAGGTGGTTGTGGAAATTTCTCAAAATAAGACAATGAAGTTCACCACATCATTTGACTTCCTTTCACAAACAATTTTTCTGTAGCATGTAATGCTCTCTGATAGCACTTTACCCACAGTAAAACTTCTTTCAAAATTGGAGTCAATTCTTTCAACCCTGTTGCTGCTTTATCAGCTAAGTTTGTCATACCCTAAATTCCTTTTTGTATTTCAACAGTCTTCACAACATCTTCACCAGAAGTAGCTTCCTCCTCAAGAAACCACTCTCTGCCCATCCATAAGAAGAAACTCATCCGTTAAAATTTTATCATGAGGTTGCAGCAATTCAGCCACATCTTCAGGCTCCACTTCAAATTCTAGTTCTCTTTCTATTTCCACCACACCTGCAGTTCCTTTCTCCACTGAAGTCTTGAACCCTTCAAAGTTATCTATGAAGGCTGGAATCAACTTCTTCCAAACTCCTGTTAAATTGATATTCTGATCTCGTCCCATGAATCACAAATGCTCTTAATGACATCTAGAATACTGAATCCTTTCCAGAAGGTGTTCCATTTGCTTTGCCCAGATCCATCAGAGGAATCACTATCTATGGCGGTCATGTTCTTATGAAATGTCTTAGATAATAATACTTGAAAGTTGAAATTACCCCTTGATCTATGGGCTGCAGAATGGATGTTGTGTTAGCAGGCAGAAAAACAAATGTTAATTTCACCATACTTCTCCATCAGAGCTCTTGGGTGACCAGAGGCATTGTCAATGAGCAGTAATATTTCAAAAGGAATCTTTTCTTCTGAGCAATAGGTCTCAACAGTGGATTTAAAATATTCAGTAAACCATGTTGTAAACAGATGTGCTGGCACCCTGGCTTTGTTGTTCCATTTATAGAGCCCAGGCAGAGTAGATTTAGCATCATTCTTTAGGGCCCTAGGATTTTAGGAATGGTAAATGAGCACTGGCTTCAACTTAAAGTCACCAGGTGGATTAACCCCTAACAAGAGAATCAGCCTGTCCTTTGAAGCTCTGAAGCCAGGCACTGACTTCTCCTCTCTAGCTATGAAAGCCTTAAATGGCACCTTCTTTCAATAGAAAACTGTTTCGTCTGCGTTGAAAATTTGTTCTTCAGTTGTCACCACCTTCATGAATTACTTTGACGAGATCTTCTGGATAACCTGCTGCAGCTTCTACATCAGCACTTGCAGGTTATGGAGAGTATTTTGCGGGGGGCCACTCATGACCTGAGGGCTGCCGAGCACAGAAACTGGGCCTAAACTCCCAGAGTGCGGGGCGTCAGGCTCTAAGGCTGATTGAGCTAAGACAATCTCTGTCCCGCCACCCCTTTGTTAGAAAAACAGCAGGTGCATTTGGAGTCAGAAAAACATCTTAATGCCATTGAGTTATTAAGAACTAGGGCTTCTGGAAAGAGAGATACAATCGGCCACAAGTTAGTGATCTTTGCCTGAAAGAACAATCATTTGAGCTAATGATACACGAGTCATGATGTTAGCCTAAAGGAACAATAATCTTAGTCTATGATCTTAGCTTTCGGGGATCAGTCAATCTTGGTGTATGGAACAGTAAACAATGATAATGATTTTAGTGCACACCATTAATGTACCCTGAAAAACAATACCTGTGCCTACGTGCAAGAATGCACAAGGTAGTCACTTGAATTTGTATAAATTAACTGCCTGAAATAAACTCGATGTCCACTCTTGACCTAGCATCTTGCGGGCTAGAGTGAGACCCTCTCAACCCCACCTTTTAGTCTTGTCTTTCTTTTCTCAGTCCTGCAGCACAGGTTTCTGGACCTGATCGATTGTCGGCTGGCTCCGACAGTATTTCTTTCCTTAAACCTTATGAAACAACCTCTGCCAGCTTCAAACTTTTCTTCTACAGCTTTCTCACCTCTCTCAGCCTTCACAGAGTTGAAGGGAGAGGGCCTTGCTCTGGATTAGGTTTTGGCTGAAGGGAATGTTGTGGCTGGTTTGACCTTCTATCCAGACCACTAAAACTTTCTCCATGCAAGGATGTTTCACTTTCTTATCATTCATGCGTTCACTGGGGTAGCACTTTTAATCTCCTTCAAGAACTTTTCCTTTGCATTCACAACTTGGCTGTTTGGCACAAGAAGCCTAGCTTCTGGCCTATCACAGCTTTCAACGTGCCTTCCCTCATTAAGCCTAATCATTTCTAGTTTTTGACTTAAAGTGAGATGACACATGACTCTTTCTTTCACTTGAATAGGTAAAGGCTTTTGTAAGATATTAATTGGCCTAACTTTAATATTTCTGTGTTTCAAGGAATAGGGAGACACAAGGAGAGGGAAAGGGACAGGGGAACAGCTGGTCAGTGGAGCAGTCAGAACATATAACATTTATCAATTAAGTTCCCCATCTTATATGGACACAATTCATTGTGCCCGAAAACACTTAGAACAGTAACATCAAATATCGCTGATCACAGAAATCATCGTAAATATGATAATGAAAAAGTTTGAAATACTGTGAGGACTACCAAAATGTGACACAGGGACACAAAGTGAGCATGCTATTGGAAAAATGGCACTAATAGAGTTCCTCAATGCAGCGTCGTCACAAACCTTCAATTTGTAAAAAACACAGTTATCTGCGAAGTACAATAAAAGTGAAGCACAATGCCATGAGGTACGCCTGCAATCGACTTCTTTTGATTAGTGGGAAAGTTAAATGTGAACATCTATGTAAAGCTCTTAACACGGCATAAGCTTACAGGAAACTCTCAGCAAAGTTGTTTGTTGCTATTACTACTGCTGCTGCTGCTACTACTACTACTATACTTATCTGTAGGGGCCAAGTGACTACTTCTAGCCAAGGGACTACAAGCAGAAGTGGCAGGTGTCACCTAAATGCAGGGGCATTTGGAGGACATACCTCCACAATCCACTGCTTTCCACACTCTGGGGTCATAGCTGGACACCACAAGATAGCAATTCCTGAGTCACAAGCTGGCAAAAGTCAAAATTCCTGTGTCACCAGATAGAGGAGACCCCTTACTAACCTGCCCTAGACTTTGTACAAAAGGAAATAAACTTTTGTTCTGATGCGTTATTGAGATTTGAGGCCTATACACTATTTCAGTATGTTTCTCACTCAACAAACATTTATTTTGGTCTTACAATGTGCCAAGCAATGTTCTAAGCACTGAAAATATAAAGCTCCTGTCCTCATGGAGCTTAATATTAAATTGTCCCTTACAGGGTCAAGCCTGGAATGCTGGCTTCATTATCACAAGGATCTAGCCTATCAAACTAAGCACCCTGAATTCTATACTTTTGATCTGCATATTCCCAATGTGTCCACAAGAAAGAAAGAAGAGTATAAAATAGGCAATAATAAGAAGTATTATTTAATCAAGATAGGACAAAATTTCCAGATTAATAAATAATGGTTAATTTTTTAAAAATACTTTCTCATGGTAAAAGCAAAAGATTGTGTTTCATCATAAGGAGAATAAAAAGTCACTTAGGAATGAAAATGTTTAAAGTATGTTATCTGGATTGCACTGGACTCATCTCTAAAAATATGTCTTTGTATTTTTAGAAAGGAAAATGGGAGTTTATCAAATGCTACATTTAAGAATATGAAACATTAAAGTCCTATTTTAATTTATACATTAAAGGACACTATTCTTAAATCCTATATGATATTATTATCATCCTATCATTGCATAATCATAGATCTACTTGTACCTAATTTTAGTAATTACACATTCTCCAAAGTCTTGGTTTTCATCTCCTTAAATATGTACTTTTGTAGCTGCTTGACCTTTTTAAAAATGAGTTAGAGATGTACAGAGTATATAATTAGTTAAATATCCACCTTCAGAGAAGATAAGCAAAAGAAGAGTTGAATGACACATTCCTGATTGGAACTCATCTTAGAACTCAGAATCAAAGAAGACATTATTCTTCTCAACCTACTGAAAAATTCAGCCTTTGCTGAGCATGCACCCCAACCTCAGATAATACCAGTGCAGGAAAACAAAATTATCACAATATATTTTCCAAAGTCATAAGAAGAAGAACAGAATTAAAATAGTATATTTAAAGAATTAGTTGATTTCTTAGGAATATTTATATAGGATTAAAATGGAATCCACAAGTTAACCATACACTGAAAACCAGAGATAATTCTGGGATATTTCACAGCATGATTTTGACAGATATAAATAATAACTTCATTTAATCTGATTAACACTTCAACCATAATTAAACTCATAATAGTAAGCTACATTTACATTTCAGGTTAAGATTATTCAACAAAAAGTCAAGTCCAAACTTTGTGCTTCAAGCAAACCAAACACATACTCACAATAAACCAATATAGAGAAGTTCATCATTACAGAACCGAATCTTAGATAGAACCTTTACTTTTTTTGTTAGATAATCTTTAGTAGCATAATTGGATCTATTTATTAACTGGAATAATTACTTAATAAATCTTTAGGAAAAAATCTGTCCAAGGCATAAGAAATAAATATAACACTAAATTTACTCACTCTTTTGAAATTTGCTGAAGAGTTAAGTTTTCATTTATTTAGAACAGTAATCTTGGCTAGGAAAATTATTACATATACACAAAGAGTTCTTTTGTTATCCAGACATCAGCATACTAAAACAAAATTTAGTTAATTAGTTAAGTTATCTGGTAATATTTTATATCTGTTATGAAAAATATTGCTTTAACTGGAAAAAACTCAACATGCTAAGTCTTGGCTATCATATCCAACAAGATGTTATATGAAAAACAATAAGAACTCAAAAGATATTGAAGAATAATTTTGACAATAAGAAATCCACAAAGAGACTGAGATTTCTGTCATATTCTCAGTAATATTTTAAACCTTATATATCACAATTATCCTTCAGAATTTATATAAAGTCTTTTTCTTTTCCCTACTGGTGACCAGTAGGAAATAGAATCTTAGGCTTCTTTGCATTTAATCATAGTATTTTGGTTCTTAGTTGCTACTCACTTCAGTCAAAACCCTGTACAACTGATGGAGATTTCAAGAAGTTCATAATGGGACTAGAGAAAGACCTTCTAGTTTAATGGTTGAGATTTCCAACTCCAGAATAAAACATAATTGGATTCTGTCTTGATAGTTAATGGTGTTGTAAAAATCAGACATTAAGTGAAGTAAGTCAGAGAAAGACAAATATCATATGCTATCACATATATGTGGAATCTAAAAAACAATGATCCAAATTCTATTGACAAACCAAAACCAGACTCACAGACATAGAAAACAAACTATGGTTACCTAAGGGGAATGGGTGAGGAGAGGGATAAATGAGGAGTTTGGGATTAACAGATACACATGTATATGTAAAACAGATGAACAACGAAGACCTACTTTACAGCACAGGGAACTATATTCAATTTCTTGTAATAACATATAATGGAAAAGAATCTGAAAAAAATATATATGTATGTGTATGTGTAACTAAATCACTTTATTGTACACCTGAAACTAACATTGTAAATCAACTACACTTCAATAAAAAAATAAAATTAATTTTTCTAATTGAAAAAAGAAAAAAATTAGATGAGGTAAAGTCTTAATGAAGTCTTCACACATAGTAAGCATTTGGTAAGTATTGCAGTGTTTTTTTTTTTCTGACTGATTATTATTTAGCCCATAGTTACCACTGAGGTCTCTAATTCAAAGAGGAGTAGGTTTACTTTGCGCTTATAAGCCTAGCCAATCTTTACTGTGCTTTAGACTAGACAGTGTGTTCTTTGAGGAGAGCAACTATATTGCTCACCCTGTACCCCTAATTTCTACAAGTTATAGATACGCAAGATAGGTTCTCAGTAAAAATGTGCTGAATAAATGAACTATGGAATTAATCAGTAATCAGCCTGTCAATGTGTAGGTATCTCCTTGCATAGAAAATGTAACAAAGGCATGATGAGTTTCTGTGTCATAGCCAAAAAGAAGTCCACTGAGCTCAGTCCCCTTATTTCTAGTGTTACTTAAACTCATAATTATTTTTGTTGTTGTTTTTTAATTGTAGTATAGTCAGTTTACAATGTTGTGTCAGTGTCTGGTGTGCAGCATGATGTTTCAGTCATACATATACATACTTACATTCCTTTTCATATTCTTTTCATTACAGGTTACTACAAGATATTGAATATAGTTCCCTGTGCTATACAGTAGAAACTCATTTAAACTCATAATTGTTGATTCATTAATTTGAAACTTTTGTGTCTCAGGCTTTCTGAAAATCAGGAAATCATTTCAAATAATTCACAACCAACTCAAGCATCAGTAAACATCTAGAGCAGACAATAACTTAATAACTTTTAGATAAATGTTAGGTTAACATTGACTTGTGATTAGCAGAATAACCAAAATGCAATTAAATTTATCAATATAAATTATAAGGTGTTCAGATGTTGAGAAATTAACTTGATTTTGAAAGGGAAACAGATTTCTATTCAGGATGCAGTGTTTTTCTGAGTTTTTATTTACAGTATTTTACTCAAAAAGCATTTACTGAACATTTACTGAATTAAAATAGAATTCTGGGCTTGGAAGGCAAGAATGAGGATGCCCTGGTCCTGCCCCAGAGGCAGTCACCGCAGAATGAGGAAAACACAAACCTGTAGAGCCAAAGGTAACACATATCAGGATGTGGTAAATACTGTAGACACCAGCAGGTGTGCATGCAGTTTCCAACACAAAATATCTTTCTATGTATAAGTTCCCTGGCTAAGACCCTGACTCATCTATTTAGGACAGCAGAGTTCCAAAATAGCACTCTTCACTGATTTTTTTTTAATTCATAGAGTGAAATTTAACAGCTCTACACTTCTTTGTTCAATAGAGGAAAGAAGATTAAGAAGGCTTACCTATTTCTCAGGAGAATCAAGAGTTTTTGCACTTTCAATTCCCTGTTGGTCTATATTTTTGTAAAGGATTCATACAAGTGCAATCTAAAGATTTTTTTTATTCTCTAACATTACAAACACAAGTTTCTCTCCAGAATATAACAAGAAACCTCTTGCCTACAAAAACTGCTTGCTGTTTAAAAAAATAGATCAACAGGAGTAGCTAAAAAATTCAATGAATCCAATGTTTTTCAAATAATTCAACTAAGAAATAAACTTAATACTACTACAGATAATGTACATATTTACTGTTAAAAAGTAATTATCTGGGCAATTTTATTTTCCATATTTTCTATGATTCCTTACTGATAACAGTGAAAACCTTGGAGATATGACATGTTTTAAAGCCACAGATTAAGACTCAAGAGACCTGGAATCTGGATACACTTGTTGTTAAAGACAAGGTGGTCTTTGTGTGTCGTCTGTGTGGCAAGAAGTTGGGAGCAACCTAACCCCTGCTGGAGATCATGTTAAACCCCACAGCATACCAAGGATCCATGAGATGTCTCATGAAATGAGAAGCTTCCAAAGAATATAGTTTTAAAGTAAAACCAAAAAGAGAATTCTGCCTCTAATAATAAATACACTATTTTCTTTAAATTGCTAGAATAGTAAATAAGGCATAGGGCTACAGGAAAAGAAAAAAATAAACATTATTATCAAATAAAAATTCTATATGGAAAGTAAATAAAATGCTCTGAGTCACAACTAGAAATACTCTGTGTGCTATGATATTTTTAGTTTTTTTAAGTGATAGAATATGTATGTATATTTTCTGGGTACCGAAAGCACATAGTGAGCAAAAAAAAAAAAAAAATCAAGAGTCATTAAGAAAGTTCATGCTTCATTTCTTCTCTGTATTCCTTTGCTTTAAAAGAACTCTTCCTAGAAATAGACATTCTGCATCTGTACCCAAATTCTGGGAGCTGATTTAAAAATAACTTCAACCTACATAAAAACTCTTTGGATTTAAAAAAATAGCTGAAGTGTTAAGATTTTTCTAATTGCTAGTTTTTAAAGTTCAGATTTAGTCATGAAATACGTAAAATATATACTTGTTTGCTTGTGGTTTGTTTAAGTGTTAGTGCCCATGGTAAATGGCTAGGATCATGGACGTAAGGAAACAGCTCAGTCATACAGCTTGCAAATGGTAAACCCAGATATTCTAACCAGAAATTCAGGTCTGCTCATTTTCCACCAGAGCACAATCACAGTTGCAATTGATTACATTAACCAAATATATCACTTATTCATTCATTAAGCAAATATTTGGTGAGAGTCCACCATATTCCGGATACTATTGTTAGTGCTACAGTACAGCAGTGTGCAAAAGAGACAAAACCCCAACGACGTGCTGGTAATTGCTCAACAACTGGCTGGGGGTGGCGGACGGAAGAGAACTCATCTGCAGCAATTGCTTATTTACATAATGTATATGTTCCTATCATGACAGAGTTCAGTCGACCAACCCAACATCCTTGAACTTAGAGCTGGGAAGAGATGTGCACAATCAACCCTTGTGAACCTGTGTGAGCCTGTGTGTGCACACTGTTGAAAAAACTCCATGTCCAAGTGGAAAAAATGCATTCTAGCAGAGAGGGAGAAGCAAGAGATTAGTCACACATATGGTGTATCAGATGCCAAAAAGCGCTACGCAGGGGAAAAAGGAAAGGCAGGGAAGCTGGATAGACAATGTGGGTTAGGAAGGGGCAATTTAAAATAGGATAGTTAGAAAAGACTTTCTTAAAATGACATTTGAGCCAAGTCCTGAAGGTGGTGAAGGAGTGGGCCAAGTGGATAATAAAGGAAGAGCATTTCAGGGAGGCGTGTCTAGGTATCTACATGGTTAAAGGCTTGAGTATTTATTTCAAGAATGTTTACCATAAGTGGGGTGGGAAGACATCTCACTTGATCGAATGGTTTTTCTGTTTTGTTTTGTTTCTAACCAAGATGTGGCATGATCTCACTTATATTTTTCAAGTATCACTCTTGCTGATGTTTGAGAGTAAACCATTTGGGGGTGAGCAAGCGTGGAAGCTCTTGCATTAATCCAGATAAGAGTTATGGTAGCTTGGATCAGAATGGTAGAGGAGAGAATGGCAAGAAGTGGTGAGATTCCAGATATATTGTTAATGCAGAGCCAACAGAATTTGCTGACAGATTGGATGCCAAGTGTTGCCCAAAAGATGATTCTGAAGATTTTGTTCTAAGAAACGGGAAATATGGATCTAGCATTTACTGAATTAGAGCAAAGCAATTTTGTAGGGAAGGTCAAGGGTTTGGTTTGGGACATATTTCGTTTGATATGCCTACTAGACATCTAAGCTGAGATGTAGAACAAGCAGTTGGTAGACGAGTCTAGCTTCAGGGAGAGGTTTGTGTTGGAGATAGAACTGTAGGAGTGTCCAACATGTTGATAATATTTAAAACACTAGAACTCAGAGGGAGTACCAGAAGAGTGAATGTAAATTTATTTTAAATTTAGTTAGCTATTTAACAAAAACATTCCAGCACTGTTCTCGGTGTTCGGCAAGTACGAACTCACTTAATTCTCATAAACCTAGAAGTTAGGTACTGAAACACAGTGAGGTTAACTAACTTGCCCAAGGTCATAAGTAAACGGCTAGTAAGTGTTAGATTTGTAATTTCTAACCAAGGCTGCTCAGATACAGAGTTCTTTCTAGAGAAAAGCAGTTATCTTAAGTCTGAGACTTCCAGCACTGCATTTAGAGGTTGGGAAGATGAAGCAGATCAGTAAAACCTGCTCATAGCATGCAACACACTTCACTTTCCCACAGAAATTCTACTCTCAAGAAGAACAGATTGACCAATGTTTTCTCTCCCTTTGTACTTTTCTACATTTTCTATAGTAAGCACATATTACTTCTAGAATCAGAAAATATTGTATCAAAATAATAGAAGCTGTAGAGTTATTTTTTAAACCTTGTCTCAATGGATGAATATCATTCTCTGTCTACAGCCCAGCTCAGTGAGAAGACACCATGAAAATCATTAGAGAAAAACCGAAGTGCTCTCTGCTTGGGGTATGAATAGAGTTACCATATAATATATTGGCCAAATAACAAATAATTTCTGAGTGTAAAAATGAGCACTATTAATTCTGTCATGATGTCAGGCTTAAGTGAGAACTACCTAAACATACGTATAGTAGGTACAGGTGCCTCAGGTACCCTGTTTCCTAAGAACAGAGTTTGTGTGAATATAAGAGCAAAAGACTCTTATCTGGTCCATGCACACCACCTTCTTACTAGTGTTCACTGTAGATGAAAGACACCTTTGTCATTACTGTCTGTTGTTCAGCCTTTTTACCAACTACTGGTTAGAACTGGGCATCAAAAAGCAAACTGAGCATCTCCTAGGGAAAATATTATGATACTTAGGTATCGGAGATACTCTACTAGGGGCTCATCTGTCGTTAGAATGAAAAGTAACATAGAACTGAGCTATTTTGATGATTAAAACCACATTGCAAGGATCTGAAAACGACACTAATAACGTTAAATCTAGTAAGACATCACTCCCTACAGTGATGAAATACTGTATTTAGAATTATTAAAAAGAAAGCTCTTCATTCCTATTCTAACTTAAATGAACTGGGAAAGAAAAAAACACCTAGGTATCCACTTTTATTTCCTAAGCTACTTTTAATATTACATAAATACTAACTCTGGTGTGGAATTATGCAAGATGGAATGGCAAAATGGAAATACAAGGGAATATACTGTACCTTGTTTTACCTGTAAGGAACACACACCTGACAAAAGGCAATTTTCACATCCAAGGTTGGTTCACTGCAGTAGTACAAGAAATGGAGGCTCATAAATACCTATAGAAAAAAAGAGGGGTATGAAGTTCCAAATCACCTAACTATTCATTATCTAATAGTATGAATTTGAATTATACACAAGATGTCGTGCACAACATATATTCAGTACAATCCTTGTCCAGACCAGTTATTAGGTACTTTTCACAAACTGTAAAGATTAAATAACAAAATAAGGTAAAAATGTCTTATCTTCTATAATGATCAATGTCATCACAATCATAAAGACTAGATACAAGAAACTGGATATACCTAAATGTTAAAGTTAAGTGCATCCTATTACAAAGCATTTTCAGTTCTAGGCATCTAATTTTTTTTAAAGTCTCAAATATAAGTTCGAAAGGATGTATAAAAGAATGTTCATTGTAGAATAAAGATACCATTAAATAAAATTTAATTTACAATAAAATTACGGCTAGGACTTGCAATAACTGAATTAAAGCTTAGGGTATCAGTATAGAAAAAATTTTCAAACATGATGTTGAGAGGGGGGAAAAAAGCAGGTTTCAAAAGGTTCATGAAGATCACTATATTATTAATGTAAAATTTTAAAGTACCTGAAATAATATACACTGCTTGTTATCTAGTCATATAACTACAGACTAAAGAAAACAGGACACTATATTAACATGTGTTTAATCTTCATGGCAAGTACAAAGATTCAATTATATTATTTTCTGTGTATTTGAAATATTTTTTAAGTTTAAATGATAGGATAAAAATCATCTAACGGTGGAAATGCCAAGTTAGGTCCTGGGTTATTTCGGAATGATGAGGCAGCATCAGAAAAACCCAATTGAAATGTTATTAAGTTCAATTAAACACACTTTGTTGAAAGTTTATTGTGTGGAAGATGTAATTTTGTGGGATTAAACAATTTTAAAATCACTATTGACATGAGACTTCTGTTTTTGGCAATATGAATGATTACCTATCCTGAAAAACACTCTGTGCAAAACTCCTAAAATGGTTAGGTGAAATAGACAAAATATCTTTTAAGATGCACAGCTGAGCTGCCAAAAAAAAAAAAAAAGGCAAGAAAAATTCAGAGAAGCTGAAAACAATGTGAAAGGATCCATGCAGAGAAGTAAATGAGCTGAACCTGTCATTTGTCCCCAGACCATCTGCTGATGTCTGAACACCAGAACTTTGGCTTTAAAAGGGCAGCATGCAGAATACAGGAACCAAAGCTTGGAACCTATCTATGGTGGAAAGACACACTGGAGACACCTGAATAAAGTCTACTTTAGGAAGTTTTAAACAAAATTCTGGAGCAAGCCAAACAACCCCAGAAAGAAGGTCTGGATTGCATGAAAAAATATTTTACATTGAAACTTGTGTAGATTTTTTAAATATGAGGAAGAATGAAAATACAAGAGTATTTAAGACACTTCTGAAGAAGAATAAAATGGGTATCTGTGGGGGTTGGGGGAGAAATTGCTCTACCAGAGGTCAAGATTTATTATAAAGCCATAGTAAGTAAAGGTATATGGGATCAATGCAGAGACAGACTACTGATTAATAGAACAGAGAGCCCAGAAACAGACACATACATACATGGAAACCTGATTATGTTATGTTAATATTCAAACCTGACTATATTAAAGACACCTGGGGAAAGAAGAATCCATACATTAAAAGCTATCTGAGATAACTGGTCATAAATATCGGGGCAAGGCGTGGGAGGAAGCACATCCCTGTTAAGAGACAGTTCTCTATGGGCCTCTCATAATTATGTGTCATAAGCAGAAGCACTGGCTGCCTTTATTCTAGACTGTCTTCTCAAGGATGGTGATAGAGCAAACAGCCTTGGAAGGGAAAGATATATTTCCCTCTGGAGCAAAAAGCAGGTTTGATTACTCCCAGTATAATATAGATAAGGTGTCGCTATGGAGAAAAGGTCAGGAACACTAGCCACCCACTATAAAAGATTCGGGTTCTCCAAGCTTGGAGTTCCTCTTCTATATAACATAACTCACAGTATTTGCAGGGTCACCTGACCTTCTTTAAGTCACCCTGCAGGAATCGGGGCCTGAGAAACTGGCATGAATTCTGACACCCTAGCTACTGCTATTAATGTAATAAAGAACTTTGATCTGACCCAGGGATTGTGTGTCTTCTGCAAGCATCTATAAAAGGTAGCTTGCAAGTAGGGTAACATCTCAGACTCTTCACGGTACTTGACAACCCCTACCTCATCTTCATGTGGTATACAAAACACAGTTCCAGAAGGATTAAACTTTTCAGGAAAGACCAAACTTTAAATAATATAAAAGGAAAGGTAGTTGAATGTCTGAGAAATACATCATAAGTAATGTGTAAATATGCTAAGTTATAAAAGAAATTATTGATAAAATAGACTACTTCTATTCTTTTGCTTTTTTTTTTTTTGGTTGGGGGAGGTAATTAGGTTTATTTATTTACTTGTTTATTCTTAAGGAAGGTACTGGGGATTGAACATAGAACCTCACGCACGTTAAGTATGTGCTCTACCACTTGAGTTATACCCTCCCTCCAAAAGAGACTATTTAAAATGAATAATTTCTGTTCTTAAAAAAATGTGATAGAGTTAAAAAAGGGGCCACAAACTGAGAAGAGATATTTGAAATACATATAACTAAAGAGAGATTTACCCAGAATCTATAAAGAGCTTCTAAAATATAAGAAGAAAAAGACAAAGAACCCAATAGAAGAATTAGCAAAAAAAAAAAAAAAAAGAGAGAGAGAGAGAGATAAGTTTCTTGGAAAAAGAAATATGAAGGCGCCCATAAATATATGTATAATTTAAAACCACATTGAGATACTATTTTCTATCTATCAAATTGATAAAAACTGAAAAGTATGATAATATTCAGTTTTTGAAAACAGGTTGATCAGATGTGGATATTGATATACTGCTGATAGTTTTGGCAATTGGAACAACCAAATTTAGGAGAAAATAGCACTATATAGAACATTTGTGCATAACCTACCACACTACTAACACATATCTCCAGAGAAAGTCTTGCATTTTGCTACCAGGATACATAGAAAAGGCAATTCACTTGAATACCTTTGTATTCAAAGGTTGCAAAAGGAATAAATTGCAAAAGAAATAAATAATAAAAAATTAATACTGGAAAAAACAAATATTCATAGAGACGCCAATGAATAAATAATGTACATTCATTTAGTGGAATATAGCAATGAAGTGGTGGAATAAAGAAACAAGCATCAACATGATGAAGTATCATAAACGTGTTTAACAAATGAAGTAATGGTTAACTTCATTTAAGAAAGGTACAAAATATGCACAACTAAACAATATATTATTTAGGAATTCTTTTTGACTATTATAAAACTGTAAAGAAAAGCAAAAGAACAAAAAATGCAAAATTCAAGAGCCTGGCCAGCTCTTCTGGGGAGGGGAAGACCACCACTGGGAAGAGGCATACAGGGGTCTTCAGTGGTGTTTGCTATGTCTACTCTGAGCTGAGTGGTGAGGTCATGCAAAATTGTTTCATTATTCGTTAAACCCTAAATGTATAAAATATATGCTACTTGATATGTCTATGATAGTTTATAATAGGAAAATGTTCAAGTGACACAAGGAACTTATGGTCTGTCATTTTTTCACTGGGTGTCATTGTCGACACATGGATGCCTGGAAGCAACACACTCATAATAGTCACTACAGGAAATGATTTTGAGAAGAAATGCTGAGCTATGAGTTTGATGATACCATTAAACTACTGAATTAAGAAATTCTGGATCTTTTCTACTTCTAGACTTCCTATTATATGAGAAAATAAGTTCCCCATGGGAAAAAAATTACTAAAATACAGTCATAAAATAGGTAAAAAGTAAAACAAAACAATAACAAAAGAAACAATTTACTTCTCAAATTTCAATCTGTAAGGAATTTTACTGTATTTCCATGAGATTTACATACAAGTTTTGACAGATAGTTACCTCTACTTCTTATTTTTAATATTTTTAATCTAGGTTTAATCAAGTAGAATTTACCCACAGCAAAATGAACAGTTCTTAAGTGTACAGGTTGATGGATTTTGACAAATGCATCTATCCACGTAATTCACATTCCAGTGAAGATAAAGAACGGCCTGAAAAGCACACCCCATACCGTTTTTTCGACAGTAGTCCCCATCCCCCATGAAACAAGTTCTAACTTCTTTCTCTGTATAGATTGGTTTTTCCTGTCCTAGAACTCATATAAATGAAATCATACAGTATGTACTCTTTCGCTGGGCCTTTGCTCAGCAAAATGCTTTCAGAATGCATCCATGTTAGTGTTAAGTATCAATAGTTCTTTTGTTGCTGAGTAAAATGTATGTTTATCCATTCTGCTTTCAGATATTTGAGGTGTTTCTATTTTTTGGATATCAGTAATGCTGCATGAACATTTATATACATGTATTTTTGAACAAATATGTTTTCATTTTTTGGGGAAAGAATTGTTGGATCATGGGATAGGTATATGTTTTAACTTACAAAAAATTGTCAGACATATTGTCTACCCCCTTGTAGCAATGCATAAAAATTCAGTCGTTCATGAATGGACCTCGAGATGATCATATTAAGTGAAGTAAGTCAGAAAGAGAAAGACAAACACCATATATTACTTACATGTGGAATATAAAATATGACACAAATGAACTTATTTATGAAACAGAAACAGATTCACAGATATAGATAACAAACTTACGGTTACCAAAGAGGAAATGAAGTGGGGGAGGGATGAATTAGGAATTTGGGATTAGCAGATACAAACTACTATATATAAAATAGATAAACAAAGGACCAACTGTATAGCACAGGGAACCATATTCAACATTCTATAATAAACCATAATGGAAAAAAAATGAAAAAGAATATATATATGTACAATTGAATCACTTTGCTGTACACCAGAAACTAACACAACATTGTAAATCAACTATGCTTCATTAAAAAAAAAATGTTGCTGGGTTTAAAAAAAAATTCAGTTCAGAGAAAAAATGTGACAATGAATATATATATGTACATGTATAATTGAAAAATTGTGCTCTACACTGGAATTTGACACAACCTTGTAAAATGATTATAAATCAATAAAAAATGTTAAAAAAAATTCAGTTGCCTCACATCCCTGATGTTACCAGTTTTCTAAATTTTAACCATTCTAATGAATGTTTAGTAATATTTCATTTTTTTTTATTTCCTTGATGACTAATAGTGTTGAGAACTTTCTTCATGTGTTTATTGGCCATTCATTTATCTTCATTGGGGAGGTGCCTTTTCAAGTATTTTGCCCATGTGGTGGTGGACGGTGGATGGGGGAAGGGAGTTGTTTGTCTTTTTATACAAATTGTAGAAATTCTCTATTTCAGATAAATATTTTCATAATATATGTCAGATACATATATTATGAATATTTGCTTTCAATCTGTGCTTGCATATTCAGCTTATGAATGCTTTTAATGAGTAATACCTAATTTTTATGAAATTCATTTTATGATTGATTTTCCTTTTATTGGTGCTTTCTTGGTTTTTGTCAAGGGATCTTTGCCCACCTCAAGTTCATGAGGCTTTCTTCCACATTTTCTTCATGAGCTTTATGTTGTTAATTTTACTTTTAGGTCTGTGATACCACTCCAATTAATTTTAGTCCACAGTGTATGTATACGTTAAGGTCTATTTTGGGGCCCTAATGATAGTCAATTGTTCAAGCATTCTTGGTGAAAAGACTTTCTTTTCCATATTGAGTTGCCTTACTGCCCTGGTTAAAAAATATCAATTGACTTTATACTTGTACAAGTGTGGGTTTATTTCAGGACTCTATTCTATTCCAATTATCCGCCATCTATCTTTACCCCAATACCATCCTGTCCTATTACTGCAGTTTGATAATCATCTAGAAACTAGGTAAGTCCTCCAAATTTTTCTTCTTTTTTATTTGGGTAACTATTCTAGTCTTTGCATTGCCACATGAATTTAAAATCAGCCTAACGTTTCACAAAGAAAAAAAAAAACCTTCTGGAATTTTGATTGAGGTTGCATTAGAGCTACAGGTCACACTGGGAAGAATGAGTATCTTAATATTGGGTGTTTTATCCAAAATCATAATATATTTGCCCATTTATTTTAGTTCTCTCTAATTTATCTCAGGAATATTTTGAAGTTTACAGTATATAAATAGACCTTAAATATTTTTTAAGTTTATTCTTTAAAATTTATATTTTTGATGTTATTATAAATGGCATATTTTAACTTCCTTTTCCCAAATGCTCCTAGTATTCCATTTATCAAATGTTCCTAAAAATAAAGTTGATTTTTGGAAATGACTTTATACATGCAACCTTGTTAAATTCACTTATCGTATCTAGTAAACATTTTGTGGATGGTTTAGGATTTTCTTTATACACTGAAATGTCTGCAAGTGAAGGCAGTTTTTGCTGCTTCTTTTCCAATCTGTGTTTTCTTGACAAATTGTCCTGCTTCCAGTACAACAGTGAATAGAAGTGATGAGTTGCTCATCACCTCTGCCTTTTAACAGATGCCCTTACCATTTACATTTAAAGTAATTATGGATGTTATTGAGTTTAAGTCTACCATCATACAATTTGTTTTGTATTTTACCCTCATATTCTTTATTCCATTTTTCTTCCTTCCCAGCCTTTTGGGGAAGAACTATATTTTTTGTTTTCCATTTTATCTAATAGGTTATTTGTTATACCTCTTTTTCTTTTTTTAATGGTTGTTCTGAAGTTTGCAATCTGAATTTTTATTAGTAATCTAGGTTCAATTAGTGTTATTCCACTTCACACACATAATTCAAGAAACTTATAATGGTATATTTTAATTTTACCTCTAGTTCTTTGAGCTATTGTTTATTATATACATTTTATAAATCTCATAACAATTGCTATTTTTTGCTTTGAATAAGCCATTCTATTTTATAAAGGCATTAAGAAATTACCAAGAAAACTATTTTATGTTTACTCACATATTTTATGTGTATAGTCCTTTCATATCTTTAAGGTTATTCTTAAGCACTAATGTTTTGATGTTATTATAATTGGCACTTTTACTTTATTTTCATTTTCCAAATGCTCATTTCCAGCATTTAAAATATGTTGTTCCTTGTTTCATTATCTTGTAGCATGCATTAAATGGGAAAATGCTCTCCCAGCCACCTTCACACAGCACTGAGTCTCCTCATAGCACTTTGTTCATACTTTTATTATGAGTATCTTATAAGATTGTAACTATTTGTTCATATGTCTTTTCTATACTACATTATGACCTTCTTGGGGAAAGTGATTATGTTTTATTCATGTTCACAACCCCGGGGCCCAGCACTATTATTAGTGTGTAGCTAATGTCGAGTAAATGTATATCGAACAAAAAGAGAATCAAAGGGGAAAGGCTCCTTTCCTTCTCTACCACAAATCTAAGTATTTTCATTATCTCCTCATATTGAGATCTTTGAATTTTCAATAGATTTGATGCTACCAAATTAGGAATAAGGAGTTTGCAGTAGTGAAAGTATAAGAGTCCAGCAAAGATGACCTCAGAAATGCTACCCAGCAGAGCTATTTTAGTTCTGTGCTGCTGAACTGGGCATGTGGGAACTAACAACATCCAGCCCACCACCTGAAATGAACATTATATTTTAATTTTTAATGAGTGAATAATCTGGCTATGAAAAGCAAGCATCCTGAACTTTCCTGGTTTGCATTATAAAGATTTCAAATGTAACACTATGACTAAGTCACTACAGAACTTTCTTGTTCCACAAAGGGACATTAAAAGAAAAAGAATTTTCAGTATGATAATCCCAGTGAATCACAGAAAACGAGTTTGGTAATTATATATCCAGACAGCATGGCAGGGAGTATCTGACATCATTGCACAGAAACAACATAAATGGCCAGCGCATTATCTTGATATTAGACTAAAGTGGAATTAGTGATAACATCCTGGTACAATGTAAGACCCAGGAGTACCTTGAAAAGGGAGGGGATGATCATTTGGAGAGTTTAGTGCTTTCAATTACTGGTTGCTCTTTTGGGAAAACCCCCATATGTTCATTTCTTGCTATGTATTCTCTGAGTTTCTCCTCATTACATGCTTACAGGAGTTAATGGTTACTTTGAGCAGAGCAGTAGGCCAAGTGGTATGAATGAGATACACTTGAGAATTTATTAGTTGAACTGGTGCACAGCAGTTGCTATAAAAGAATGTAACTATGATGTGTTTTAATAGCTTAGATCAATACTTAAATTCCTTTTTATGTGAGATGTGCCAACTAAACCACAGGAGGTTTGAAAAACTTCACAGATGCAAAAAATCAAATTGCTCCAGGCAGCTCCATGCTCCCATGGTTTATCACTGAAAAGCAATATATTCAAGGGAAAACCAAATGAACTATTGATCCCAAAAATAGTTTAAGGTTTAGCAGTTTCCAAGTTGAATTGGTATATAACAAACTCATTATTTATAAATAATTTTTATATTTATTACATTTCATATTTATTATAAATGACTCTTTAATAGCCTGCAAGCTTATGTACAGCATTAGAATGCAAAGTTATTGTTAATTACAAAAATACTCTGTCTCTGCCATGCCCAAAAGGATTCTCCCAACCATGTGCAAAAAAACAAACAAAAAGTAAATATACCTTAGAAGTAGTCATTATCTTTTTAAGTACTGATTTAGAAAATGGAATTACAATTTTCTATTAACAACTGTGCATATGCTCAATTAAAAATATGACTAAATCTTTAGATCTATGGACTGTTTAGAGCAGGATTCAGCAAGCTGTAGCCCATGAACCAAATTCAATGCACTACCTGTTTTGTAAATAAAGTTTTATTGGAACACAGCCATCTATTAGTTTACACATCATCTATGGCTGCTTTCACGCTATAATGGCAGAGTTGGGTAACTATGAAAGGGACTGTATGGCCTCAAAGCCCAAGATATTTACTATCTGACCATTTTAGAAAAATGGTTGCCAACCTCTGATTTAGAGCACTCTACCCAGGAACATGTAGAAGTGCACTGTTAGCTTCAGGAGATGTGCTATCTCCTTCCAAGGAATCTGTGCTTATCTACCTCTAAAAGTCAAGTAGCTCTTAAAATATTGCTTATGTACCACGATGATTACTTCCACAGAAATCCTTTAATAAACTTATTTAGCCAGGAGTAAAGCAATCGATAGAGACCAGAATGTAAGAGATGGGGATAAGGCACATGCCTAAGAAGTAAGGTGGAGTATTGAGAGAGAGGACAGTAAGAGAAGTAGAAATGGTGAAAGTCACTAATTCAAGAATTATAACACAGACAGACATTTTTATGCTTTTTTCTTAATTTTGAACATGTAGCATTGCTTCTGGTCCTGGAAACCTGGTACAGTTAGCTAACAAAAATTCTTACTCACAAAACTCTATATGAACTGAACAAACTATAACAAAAATTGATGGACAGCTGAATTTACATTAAAAAAGGAAAATTGTTGGTGTTCTAAAATAGGCTCCTACAATCAGCTGACAAAACCCGATTGTACACATCTCTTCCTGCCTCCCTCCTTGATGACACCACTTCAGTAGTTTAGAATTGGCTGTAGTGGGAAAATGATACAAACCAGAGCACTTTTTCTCAGAGTACTGATGATTAAACAGGAAGTTACCAGGTACCAAAAATGAAATAAGAAACCAAAAGATGAATCACAAATTTCCAGAAATATCACAAGGGAAGCAAACACCACAAGTGAGAATCATCAGGTACTAAAAAAGAAGTAATACCACCACAAGAACTTTCGACATGATGAAAAACAATTGGAAAGACCATATGTGGGAGTGAGTAAGATAATTAAAGAGATGGAATAAGGAATAAATGCCTTAAGAAATAAGATATCACTATGGTAAGAGGAAAGATGGACAGATTTGAAAATAAACTTGTGGAAGTTCATTTAAGTAGAAATTATGGGAAAAGTAGCTTTTGAATTACAAGCCTAATAGGTTAAACAGAAACAGTTGAGCTAATGAACTGAAAGGAAACTCACAAGAATAATACAGAGATGGAAAATGTGAAAGATTGAGAAACACAGACAATACAGTAACAAGATGCAAAACAAATATAATGGAAGTTCCAGAAGGAACAAAGTAAACAAATAGGAAGGGCAAGGGGCATATTTGAAGTAATAATGACAGTTAATTCTCCTAAAAAGCTGAAAAACATAATTAAGTCCTTAGCAGGATAGATAAAAATAAATCCATGCCCAGGAACATTACGAGTAACTTTAGAACAGCCAACACAGTGATAAAATCTTAAAAGCAACTAGAGATAAGAATCAGAATCCCCTTTAAAGAACAACTGGACTGAAGGAAGATTGATGGGCATAAAAAAAAGTATTAAAGTAGGAAAAAGAAAACAGTATTTTAGAAATAAGTCGATTTAAAACAATATAGAACCAACATGATAAGAACAATAAACATACAAACAAAAAAAAGATCAGTTTATCACTAACATATAATGGAAAGTAAAGTTCTCTAATTTTGATAAGAAAAATTCTACTGTTGATAACAAAAACCGTGATTTGTAACCAGTTGTTAGAGAACTAATTAATACTAGAGTTCACCTTCCTTCACCAAAGAGAGACACAGACACCAAGCAAGGCAGTCAGTACAACAAAATAGTCTTAATACTAAATGGATATCAAAGTTAATTTTTTAAAAAAGCATTTTGATCTTAAGAGCAAAAAAAATTTTTAAAGGCAGTATTTTATTTACCAAATTGTGGAAGTCTTTTTATGATTAATATTCAATGAAGAGAAACAGACCAACCCTCTTCCTCCCAGACATCCATTTCTCTCAGTACTTCATTCATGTTATCCAATATAAAATAAACACTAAACAAATATTTAGTGAATGAATCAATAGATGTTACAAGTAAATACTGGTTCAGTTTTGGGAGTAGCTTGACAGCAAGGTATTCAATTGCTTTAAAATGCATTTAAGATTTAAATAATTCCATATCTAAGAATTTATGCTATAGATACAGTCAAGTATCTGTATAAAGATTAATCTATAAGAATGTTCACCACAGCATTATTTATAGTAATATCATTGGAAAACTAAATGTTCAATAAAAATTGATTAATAATTATTGTAAAAACATATAACATAATTCCATTTAACCATTATTAAATCATAATATGGATAAATGTTCACAATATATTGTAAAGTAGAAAAACATAACAAAGTATATGACAATATGCCCCCAATCTTTTAAAAACTAAACAGATATGAATATAGTTTTACAGAGATAAAAGTCTGCACATATTATCATTTTGTGTTTCATGTATTTTCCAGTTTTACAATGAAGACTACATCTTTTTAATAAGGAAAAATGTTACTACAGCCTATGGTAAAATAACAGATGCAAAGCTTTTGAACTTAAAGAAAACATAGCAAACATCTAAGCAACTTCTTTTCACAGATGAGAAACTTGAAGCCTAATGGTAAATGGCTAGGAAATTCTCCAGATTCACACATCAGCGAGGCAATAAGGACTCTAACCCAAATGTCCCAAATGCTATGCAGTAAACACAGATTAGATTTCTCAAAATGTTGGCCAGCAAACATTTTAAATATATTAGCAATGGCCTCTCAGGAACTGATTTTTTTTTTCTCTTCTAATTGCTCCTAAAATTAACGTACATGGGACCTGCACCTAAATATCCTGTATATAATTATATTAACATAGAGAAACAGGATTTTTTCATCATCCTTGTAATTTGTAAAACTAATAAAATTTTTCTTAAATTAGTTCTAATGGGTGTAGCAGGCACCATCAGTTCATATCTCATTATCTATCACAAAAGGGATTTTGCCCAGGTGAGGTTTTTAAACCACCGTTCTTTGCCTCATCATCTTTTTCCTCAGCATTTCTCAAGACATTTCTCCATCTAAATATCAAGAGGAATGAAACACAGCTCCTCAGTTACTCAGGAAACCAGATGTACTCCCAGAGCCATCAGTCTACACACAGAACCCTCAGCATCTAATGTCTGCAGGCTCCACACACCCACTCTCATTTCTAGGTTTGTGCATGCGTGCATGTGAATCACACATGGTCTTTTTTCTAAATAGTTACCTGAGGGAAAAGATGGTGTTTTTTTCCTTAGTGATTCCACATTAATAACGTAATGTTTATAAAGCATAGAGTAGAGTGCTTTGATACAGTAGGTGCTATGTGTTTTTATATACACAATTTGATAAGTGAATAACATTTCACATCACAGAGGGTAAATACACACAGATTACAAATCCCAAAGAGCAAAAATAGACAGTGTTTGTATTTTTGTTTTGATGTTTAGTCAGAATTATTTATAATACAGATAACCATTTTTAATATTAGCTTCATTTTAAAAAGAAAATTCAAATCCCTATCACATGAAGTCAATGAAAAATATATGTACATATTCAGTATCTCCTTTATGTCAGGTGCTATAGTGGGGACTCCATGTAAAAAAGTGGACCATTCAAGGATAAAATGTTACAATTATTGCCTTTAAGGAAGTCCCATTAAAGTTAAAATTCCATATCTATATATAGGTTTATTTTTAAATCCTCAGAGTTCAAAATGTTTAGAGTACTTTTTAACTTTTCTAAGGCTGGATTTTAAAAATGTTTATTTTAACACACATGGGCATAATAATATGCCTTAAGCCAGAAAATGCAAATAAACTTTTGGGTAATTAATTTAAAAGGCAAAAGGAGATCTTAATTCTACTGAACAAGTAGCATTATTGCTCTAATTATGCATCCCCAGAACAACTAGGCCAATAGGGGCTATTAATCAGGTGAAATGTCAACTTGAATCCTTGAAACTTGTTGAACTTACAACGAACTAATCCATCCCTTAAGTGATGTGGAAAAATCTAACAATATAATGAGAAGAATAAATTCAGAGGTCACTTTATCTTCCAGTCACTTAGCAACTGAATTGGAGTGAAGAGGGCAGAAGGGAAATGATTTGTAAAAATAATTAACCATAAACTCTGAAGTAGAGATAAGCACAAAGGAGGATGGAAATGGAAGGAGCTTTTTCCAGGGCTCCAAGCCAACTCTTCTTTCAGGAACATATTTATCACCACACAAAGCACCCAGACACAAGGTTTAGCATCCTTTCTTTTCATTCATACACCTCTCTGTCCCCTCCACTTCCTCTTCCTACTGCTGTCCTTCACAAGCACACGTCTCCTTCACCTGCTGGTTTGCAGGCCAGATTTCTCTGACTAGCCCCTTACTGCAGGGGTAATTAGCACACACATCCTATCTCGCCCAGACAAATCTTTTAAAATTCTAAAGTAAAGCACAAATTTAAGGAATCACAATGTAAAAAGGTACTCATTTAATTTAGCAACATAAAGGTTTCTTTATATTGGTCAACACCTCAGAGTGAAGAAAGAAAAGGAGGATAATTGTGATATTGCCAACACAAACTCCTATCACAACCCAAAGCTTCAAGCAGAATAAGCCATAAGTTCACATAAAGTCAAATGTTCCCTCAATTTATTCTTTGAGCCTAGTTGCAGTGGATACTTTAAAAGAATATTTTTATAAGAATAATATATCTATTATTGCAGGAAATACAGAAATATATAATATTAGTGTTTTTGTGATTATCAAAAAGATGGTTAGCAATTTTAACCAAGTAACACTTAACCTTTTAGAGGAAGGTCATTTCTTTAATAATAACTAAATTGACAGTTTGAAGATTTTTTTTTCTTCAGGTAATTATTTACATAAAAATCTTTTATATTCTTCAAGTAGAATATCAATATTCTTGCATTCAAAATGTTTTAATTACCTGCTAGTGTAAATCAAAGCAAATTACAGATCATGAAATGAAGTGAGGAGAAGAGAACGAACATCTATAGAAAATCATCTACAGACAAGGCTCCCAGTTTAGTGCTTTTTATAACAAATTAATTGCTTTAATATTTTTTTCAGAAATATATATATAAATAACAATGTACCATCTAATCTTACAACATAAAACTGCACACACTTCTCCAAACCTTATGTTTAGAAATTTTATCCACATCCAATCTAAGTAAATTATGATATACTGAGTTGCATTAAAAACCTACTTTAAAATGTGTGCTACATAAATGTCAGTAAAACTGCTTGTTTAAAAATGTGTAAACAAATCAAAAGGCATTTTAATATGACTCTTGACAAAATAAATGTTATGCCATTTAAATTCGTTTGGTTCAATTTCATCTATGATATTTCATAAGTTGAAATGTCACAACAACAAAAAATAAAGTTCAAAAAAGCAATTAGAAAGCTGACCTGTACTTAGCCATCACTTACAAGAGCTACTCATGCTAAATGCTTCATCCATAGTAAAAACAAACAAAAAAACAAATGTCAAAGTTGACAATATACTAAAGTTTTGAACCTCTATGTTTTTTAATTGAATAATGGGCAACGTGGAGAAATATTAGACCATTATATGAGTAATATGATTTCAAAAAATTGTAAGTCATGAACCATGTCCATCTCTTTTTGAAAACAATAACAAAGCTTTTACATTTTGACAAGTAGACTCAGTGGAGGTCAGAAAGAAGGGGCAGTAATGTTATGAGTCTTCCTTAAATTCTACTTAGTATTAACATACGAAAAGCAACAGAGGAATATTTCCTCTTCCTTTACATACATCGATCATACAATTAACTGGCTGGTATTTAGAAGGAAATGTACGTATATATATTGAACTCCATTTGTATTTAGAGTTAGAAAAGCAAGTTCAAAATGTTACAATTATTTCTTAACAATAAACACAATATTTTAGTTTCCTTCTAAGTGACATTTTCAGCCTAATATACTGTATTTGTTATGGCATTTCTATCTAGCATTTTAATATTTGGATCAGGGCAAACATCTCTTTTTGTTTATTTTAAATTTATTTCTGTCTCAATCTCTGGGCTCTCTATAACCTTTAAATATGTTCAATAGATTCAGTTGTCTTAATTGTCTCACAACATAAGGGACTTTTGAAAGAACGCCTTAGGATTAACATTTTTATTTTTTGTATCATTTTTCTCTCCAATGAACATGTTTGGGGAAGTTCTCCCTTTCCCCTACCTGAAAATGGACTTCAATTCACCCAGCTGGGATAGAGTCTGAGTGGGAAGGGATTAGGAAATGCCAACTGGTTGCAACAGTCAGGGTTCAACTCCAAGGAAAAGCCTAGAAATGTAGAAAATCCAGTTCGAAGCCAGAGAGGCAAAATCAAGAAGTGGTAACAGACTGGGATCAAACTAAAGAGGAGTGTGGAGATGTAAATCCTGAGAAATTGCTTCAAGAACATGCCATCCAGCATGTCACTGGATTTTACAGGTCAGTGGCTTGACAGGAAGAGTTCAAAATGGGGGAATGGAGGAAAAAGCCACATTGGATGGCTACCTTGCTCATTTATCTTATGCTGCAAATAAGGCAGTATAGAGGCTGCAATAACCAAGCATATCTACAGATAATAAAACCAGGGGGCACATTTCTCATTTACAGTGGCCGCTACTGCAATGCCCAGCTTCCCTCTTCATGACTGAGCCACTCATCGCACACAGCTAAGCCTTTTCCCAGGACTGGTCCACTGCTAAAGGAAGCTTTCTGCCAAAGATTACACCCCTTTCTCAACGAATCAGGGTATGACCCCCGCACCTGCCAACACATCCACCCTTTGTCCTAACTTAAGACCTCTCCGTAGGGTCATCTCAACTTCACAGCTACCCGTGGAATCAGCTGAAGCCTCTGCTGCAATTTCACTGCTGTTGCTGAGCTCTGTCCATGATGCTTTCCCCACCTCCTTCCAGGTATCTTCCTAAAAGCCTCCCGCAACGAATTGCCCTCTGGATCAGAATATGTTTCCCAGGAATCCAACCTAGAAAAGTTGATACCAGGAATAGTTCTGGGAAGCCAACTTTAAGGTGGGAATTTAGATGTGCATAATCTGTCCGGAAAGGACCATCCAACACTAGTAATAAGGTAGCATGCAGTAGCGGAATATGGGTTACAACTTTCACAGGTGGTGACGTGGGATGAAAGCACCAGTAGGTGCAATATCTCAGACAGCTGAGAGGTTGAAGGGCCATCATAAGTAAACATGCTATGAATAAGGGAATGCCAAAGGGATACAAGAGCCAACCTGAAAAAGTTCCCAATGGCCAAATGGGAAACAAGTTAAACAACAAAATAAATAATCCACTCTTGGATTGTAACCCAAAACATAAAATAAATATCTATGAGTCCATATTGGTATAAATAAATTATTAAACAAACAGGGGAGAAGAATCTCTCTTCAGAAGGGTGAAAAATAATTTATGTTGATATGTCCCCATCTAGGAGGTGAAATTTAACTTCCACTCCACCTTCTCACCCCCTACCCCCCAGAATGAACTCCCTTAGTGACTTATCCAAAGAGTATACAAGAAAAGGGAGGGAAAAAGTAACTTTACAGTGAAAAGAACTGGCCAACACTACCTCAAAGAGGTGATCAAGGTTAAATCATCAGTGATAAGTCATATTGATTGCATGCACCTTCTATATGATGTGATGAGAATGGCATTTCAACTTTGTGGGCTTTTCCCAAAAACTTCTGACCCCAGTCTAACCACAAGAGAAGCATCAGACAAACCCAAATCAAAAGACATTCTGAAAAAAAAAAAAACAAACTTGACCAGTTTGCCTCAAAAATATTAAGCATTGAGGACAAGGAAAGTCTAAGAAACTATTCACAGACCAGAGAAGTCTAGGAAAACATGATGACCAAACATGACAAATATATCATGGTGACGTAGGATGCTAACAATTAGAGGGAATTGAGTCAACAATATACGGAAATTCGCTGAGCTATCTGCAAATTTTCTGTATATCCAAAACTATTCTAAAATAAAGTGTTAATGAAATTTTTTTTTTTTAAGTACCATAGGATCAAAAGGCTACTGCTAGGAAATGTCAATGTATTTGAGAAAAGCAATGGAAGGCGGAAGGTGATTAATCATCGGGTAATGACCAAGTATGCAAGTCAGAGGATCTCCCTCACAGCATATGAAGGGATTCTCATTTCTTGCAGCTGGAGGGGAAAAAAAGCTAAAGATCAGACTCAGGATCTAATCAGAAGAGCAATCCAGCGCCTGGAACAGAGTAAGTGCTCAATAACTGTTATGCTCAATTCTTATGCTTCTTTTTGAGATACACAGTCGCTTTAGAGAAGAAAGGGCATTTTTGCTAAGAAAATAGATATAGTAATAAAAAATATATTGCTAAAAATGCAGACTGACATTTTAGCAAAAGCTGCAAAAGAATCTGCCCTACATATTTACTGACAATTGATGATATAGAATATTGAAGACAGTCCATTGCTATATGTGGATAATGAGACACTGTTATTTCTCAAAAGGATTTGCATTTACTTCAGATAAATTTAAAGAATTTGTAGACAGTCTCTTTATCTGAACTATCCCAGGAGCCAAGTTTAAACGACAGGGTAGAAAAGACTAATAGAGGCATTTAGCCAAAATGACTTGCCAAGTTTCTTACCGCTTAATCTATCATTCCAAATAACTACATGAGTCAGTCCTTGGAAGTAATTCAAGGGGTGATACTTCAAGACTAGCCTTAACCATGCCCACTCAGGAAAACTGTGTTATTACAAGTGAAAACCTGATATGCATGGCAAATATTAGTTGACCGTATATGTACAGGTTTGTTTCTGGGCTCTCGATTCTGTTCCATTGATTTACATGTCTAATTTTATGCCAATATCATACTTTTTTATTACTATAATTTTATAATATAGTTTGAAATCTGTAAGTGTGATGGCTCCAGCTTTGTTCTTTCTCAAGATTGCCTTGACTATCCAGGGGGTTGTGGTCCCGTATGAATGCTAGTATTGTTTGTTCTAGGAAGCGTATTTCAATGCATCAGTTAAATAGCCATATGGTAATTTGTGTATTGAAAATTTTCATTCATTACTCAATCAACAAACATGTACTGGGTACTATCTATGTGCCAATCCTTGTGCTGGGCACTGAGGATAAGCAGTTAAGCCTAACATGTTAGTGTACTTCGTAGAGTTCTAGGCCTAATGGCAAGCCAATCTTTAGGAATCTACCTGACTAATAAAACTACTTTTAAGGAAAAATAAAGATACAATGTTTTTATGGTTGCAATATCCTCTAAAACATACTTTATTCAATTTCTTATCAGTTTGCAGTTGCTGAATTCTGTAAGTTGGGAGAGTAGCTCTTCTGCAGTAAGATTCAATTTGCCACTGATTCCTTACACCAAGAAATGTAAAGACATATAATATATAAGCACTCGAGGTTATTGGTACTCTATTTAAAGTCAATTTCTGTGATTTTTATGTGCATTCCAAGGATCCCAACAGTTACAGACTACAACATTACCCTGACTTGGCAAAGCAAATCTAATATATTTATAGCCTCTTTATCTTAAGCTACAATCTTGTTTCATTGTAGATATAGGCAATTATTTAAAAACAAGCAGTGCATACACATGAATATTTGTAGATATATATAACTGCATATGTAGAGATGTTGGTCCGTAGGCCCATAGCCCCAGCTGCCCAAGCAGCTATACATTGTACCTTTCGAGCCACCTCCACCATCACAGCTGACTGGACTGGGCTGACCCAGGACAGACAGCTACATAAAGCCTCTTGTGATCCAGTTCAAAATTGTCATCTGGGTCAACCATATTTTTTGTCTTGAACATTTGGAATTGGAAAATTAAGAGACTGTATAAGTTAAATGAAGAAATAAGTTGTGTTTTAAAATGAGGCTATGGAAGTGTAAGAAGAAAGCACATACTACTATTAACAATACAGTTTAGTTATCACTAAAATTTCGTATTTGCTACAATTTATTAAGCACTTATCCTATGTACCCAAAACTACACTAAATACTTTACATGCATTATTTCATTTAATTTTCAATAACAATGTTACTGAAACATTATCTATCTCATAGGGTTTCAACAATAACCCTATGAGGTAGAGACTCCTTTTAGCCACATTTTACAAATTAGGAAATTGAGTCACATGGAGGGTAACTAACTTGCCCCAAATCACATATTTGTGTAAAACCAAAATTCAACCCCTAACAATCTGATTCCATATTCCTTATTCTTATCCACTGCACAATACTTCCAGTAATATGAGAAAATGGAAACTAAGAAACCGTAAGACAAGAAGATCACGTCATTCCCTGAAAAAGAAAGAGAATCTAACGTAAATCTTTACAAATCTAGTTCCCTTAAAGACTGACTATAATATACAGCCTGTCCTTTTGGCTCATATAAGATTTCTATATCCTTAAAATCAAATATGCCAAATAAACATAATTTATATATGTGATTATATAAGCTTAACAAATTACTTTACTTATGATTCCGTCTAACCTGTCTCAATATATTTAAATAGTCACCCAAAAAACATGCCTTCCATGGATTATTTTTTTAAAAAAATCACCGTGGTACTCTTTGAGGGATATCATGATTCTGAAATTGAAATTAGGCTTATAATTATCGAAATTACAATTAATTATTTTTAATTATCCAAGAGTAAAAAGTACGTCTTGTCAAAGAACTCAATTAAAATATTTATTCAGCAGCTATTATTGCATTGTTCCAGGCATTGAGGATACAGCAATGAACAAACCGAACATAAAAGAATTCCTACCTTCATTAAATTTACATTCTATTTGTACAGGACAATGGTATATTACAAGATTCATGCCAACAGGCAACTTCTAAGAGAATGATGCCAAACCACAACTTCAGACTGCAAGGCCAGAGCTGACCAAGTTCATCCACATAATTGAAAATGAGAACACTCTTATGAGAAATCTCACTGAATGAGCCCACTGGTTCAGTTTGACATTTGACATTTTTAAGAACTATTTACACATTGTGGTCATGATAAGTCATAAAGTATAGTAACTGTCCAAAATGAGACGCTTATTTGCTCATGCCTATTCCAGCTGACTGACTTCCTAAATGAATTCTGTATGAGAACACAATAAAATTCAGATGGCGTTCATGATTTTGAACTGGACATATGGAATAGTAATTAAAGTCTGCAGTGCTAATAATAGACTCAGTAAATCAGTATTATTAAATTTCTATATCAGATAACATAAAATTTGGGGATTAAAAAAGAAAGCAAGAAAGGTTATCTCAGCATGGTTTTTAACACAAAGCAGCATTTACATAAAAATGAGACACCCAACATTTCCTTATAAACAGACATACCTCAAATACCAAAAGAGGCCACTTAGAAATACACATGCAGGTCCTTCCCACCCTCTTGTAATACAGAGTCTGATTTCATTTTTGATGTTTGATGTCTGTTTTCCAGTTTTCCCCTTTCCCCCTCCTTTCCTGCCCGACATCTGGGAAAGCTGTTAAGAAAGCTCAGATGCTCCCTCTTTTGGTGACGTCAGGAAGTTCAAAGCACTCAAGCCCTGACCCACGCACACAAGAACCCTCGTCCCAGCCCCAGCCCAAACCACAATAAAATCTCAAGCCAGTCTCCTTTCCCTGTTCTCTCAACCCATTTAGGAAGACTTCCCCTGTCTGTTCCCCCTAAATAGTCACATTATGTGAGTGGCAAGACTTTTCATACCTTTTTGGTGCATGTATGGTATCATCAGTCTTGACATATGAAGCAAATGTTGGGTGGGAGATCCATCTCTCCTCCTGCATTGCTGAGTCTTCTCAAGCTTCTGTTATGGATTCAACTGACCACCATCTGAAGTTTCACAAGGTGGCATTTAGGACAAGAGTATGGAATCAGGGCCCACGTTTGAGTGGCCGTGGATCACGTGTCTGGACCTGGACCTATCTGTGAGTCATGTGTCTTGATTCTAACACACACTGCCACTGACACAAGGCTCAGGGTCTGTGTTTCACCGAGGAACTGGCCCCTTCTTTAGGGTGCTCAGGAGAAAGGCTCGTACCCTCTACAACATGCAGGCCCCTCGGGAGGTCTCTTGTGTGGAGGAAAAGCAGTTACTGTGTGGCGTGCTGAGGTCACACTCATAAAAGCAGATGGCTACAACCAGGACACTCTAAGCTGCCTTTGCTAATGCTGCTGCCTATACCTCTATCAACAACAAAGCTCTTTACCCTTAGGATTATAGAGAAAAACACCCATGAGTCCCCCCTGACACAGCCAAGGGGTGAGTCCACACCCAACATCAGCCTGAGCTCCTTCAACCCTATAAAGCAAACACTGACATGGAAGAGAACCCTCATCTTTAAGATACCGATATGAGGCTTCTGGAAGAAGAAACATAAATATGAGCAGTGTAGAGAGGACCTCCTTCCTACTGAGGTATACTCAACAGCAACAAAACAACAACAAACTCAAACAGGAGATGGAAACAAAAAACTGAAGCAGAAGGCCACACCTGGACTGGAAATCCAAATTTCGTTAAAAGAATTTATACAACAAAAAGATAAAAGGGAACTGATTGGCTTTTATGCCTCTGCCACGTAGGTTCTGAATTAAATTTAACATCTATTGAAATGCACCAACTGCCAAACTCTCATAACCTCAATCAATTCTGGGATTCAAATTCCAGTTAAACCTGGGAATCCTACTAATTTAAACAAAGTACCATCTATAGTCATAGGAAAGTTACAAAACATAAAATAGAGATAAAGATCTGTGCCTTACCTCAACCCCCAGGAACTACTACCTTGCCTAAATTTCCCATAGCCACGGTGTCCACGGCCCTAAAATATCCCATAGTGACTGTGGATACTCTGACCCAATGAGTGATAAATTAAAATTAAATTAAGCCTTTGGTCCTTGCAGTTGGCCTGATAAAAAGGGACTCCACACCTTCCCCTTCAAGAAGTGTTATAAGACCTATATTAAAAAAAGGGTGATAATGGCCACTCTTCCTCCATTAACAGCCAAACTGGGCCTTTTCTTAAACCTAGAATGAATGGCGCCTCCTAATGGATTACAGTAACTTCACATTGTGGCCTCGCCCATTAAGGTCCCCACACTCACTATTACTGAAATGATTGATTCCAGCCCATCAGCCATTGCTATATATTTTGCTATTATAGATTTCATTAACATGTTCTCTTCAATGCCTATTTCAGCAGCCTCTCAGTCACAGTTTACCGTCTGCCTTCACCCTTGCAGGCACATAATGTACCCTTACCTGGCTACCCCTGGTTGAGTACTTCGACAGCTCCGCCATGACACACAGTCCTTGCGGCAAGGTCTAAACTTCATCCAACTTTCTCCAGGAGCAAATATTAATCACACTGATGACATCCACCTCCAAGGAGATTCAATTGACACACTTAGTCAAACATTCACAAAAGCTCACAAAAAAGGGACGGGGGGTGACCCACACATAGTACAAGGCCCCACCACCTCAGTTAAATCCCTGAAAACTACCTGGTAAGCCAAGGGTCACTCCATCCCTGACATTATCCAGAAACAGTCATTAAACTTCAGCACTCACAGTGTTAAAGCAAGCCCAGCATCTTTTAGACCTTCCTGGATTCAGGAGGCAACATATTCCTCATTTACAAATTTTACTTAAGCCCGTTTATGCTGTTCCTTACAAATTAGCCCAAGGCAAATGAGACCTCCTACAACAAAAGGCTTAGACTGTCCAAACTGGAATACAGAAGGCACGCCCACTAGTGCCCCCTGCCTCCTTGAGCCTTCTTCACAAAGAAGGCTTTATTTGGAAACTTCCTCTCATGTTCCCTGGAATCTCTGGCCCACCCATAATGGACATAAATTGCACATGGACTGTGATACAAGAAACTGCCCTCCTCAGCTACATATCATCAGAATGGCATTTGCTAGAAGCATTCTGCAGTCTCCTTAGAAGAGAAGCTCTCACAGGGCCTGAGTACAAGATCCTCCACACTCAGCAGCACGAACCTCATGCCTCGGGTCCTGGAAGCACACCCTGCAAGATCAGCACTGCCACGAGGCTTCCTTGCTACAGGACAGAGCCAAGCCCAGGCCCTCCGGCAAAGCCTACTGCAGGAGGAGGTGGCCTCCCCTATTCCAGCCTCCCTCCTCTCCCCCTTTGCACTTCTGCCCTAGCTGATAAGAAAGCCCCAGATTCTCCCTGCTTTGGCACCAGCGGGATGTTCAAATTACACAAGCCCTGGGCCAGGCATAAAGAAACTCCCACCCTGGCCCCATCCCTTAACCATAAAAAACTCCTAAGCCAGTCTCTGCTCCCTGCTTTCTCATGCCATTTTTAGATCTGCTTCAGCACATGCCCTGCTCTCCCCAAGAAAGCTCCGTTTATATGAGCAATAAGCATTTTCATACCCTCTTGGTACGTGTGTGACATCATTAGTCTCAACATCCAAGTTAAATTTGGGGTGGGTGTCCGTCCTCCCTCTGCAGGGTGAGCACAGCACCCCTCTACATTAATGCATTAAACATGCCACAGTTTTTATTTTAAATCTTTTTTGAGCTCTGGCCTAGTTACCACTCTTTAAAACCCAGAATTCTATACACAGGAGCTAGCTCCCTCCCTCAATTCTGATGATCTGAGGACACACACACATCAAACTTCCCTAAAGTTTTCGGGTAACAAACATTTATTGACTACACACTACAGGCCTGGAATTCTGTCTGCTACACGCTAAGGATACAGTGGAGCTTCTGATCTAATGGGAAAGACAGACATTTATCAAAACCATTTCAAGGGGAGGGGGCAGCTCAGTGGTAGAGTGTGTGCTCAGCATGCACAGGGTCCTGGGTTCAATCCCCAGTACCTCCATTAAAAAAGAAAATCCAGAAATGCCAATTTTGCACTATGACAAGTTCCAGAGAAGAAAAGTATATTATGTCATGTGGACCTATCTATTATAATGGGATCAGTCCTAGACAGTCAGGAAGAGTAAGGATTTGAGATTGATAGATAGATAGATAATAAGGACTTAGGCTGAAGGCTGAAGAGTGAGCAGAAATGAACTAGATAAATTAATGAGAGTCACCGCTGATAGAAATAAAATCTTAAATACAATTCTCTATGAAAATCAAGCCTCATTTATTCTTCAGTAATCTAAAATTTAGAGACAGCAGATGTTTAGTTGGCCTAAAGAAACCCTGAAGTTAACTATTCCCAATTAGTGTGGAAATTCAACTGCTAAAGTACATTAATATCCTAGGGGGAAAAAGTTTCAGTACCCACTCAAGAATCTGAAGTTTAACAGATTTGGTTTCCATGCAGAATAGAGTTAATAGCAGGCCTGATACTGCTATCCTTAAAAAGGCCCGCTTCAAAGTTTGCTCATTGGCCAGGGTATGGGAACCCTGGATTTGAGGCGCGTTCCCACCACTGCCAGAACTAATAAGAATGTCAAAACTGTGTGTACAATGTGGTTTACGCTGAACACCTGCTTTCCTTCTAAGACTCTCAAATTTTGGAACATGCCAGGCAGAGGGAACTACATGACTCAACTCCAATAAAAGTCTTGGGCAGTGAATCTGCAGTGAGCTTCCCTGGTAGCCACATTGTCACAGTTTGTCGCTGCAGGAATTAGACATGTTCTCTGAGACTTTGCTGAGAGTGGACGCCCAGAAGCTTGTGTCTGATTTCCTTCAGTTCAGCCCGTGTGCCTGTTCCTTTTGGTGACTGTGCACTGCATCCTTTCACTGTAATGAATCCTAGGTGTGAGTAGGACTCCATTCTGAGTCCTCTGAGTCCAAAGCTGGCAGTAGTCTTCGTGACCCTGACATTGTTCCCATATTTTGTCAGTAAAATAATAGGGAAGGGTGTTATTAATAAATACTAACACATATTATTCGGCTAGCCATATTTAAAAGTAACAGGGGAACTACATTCACTATCTTGTAATAACCTATAAGGAAAGAGAATATGAAAAAGAATATATATATATATATATATTCTTATTTATATTTATATTTATATTTATATTTATATATATATATATATATAAAACTGAATCACTATGCTGTATATCAGCAATTGACACAACACTGTAAATCAACTATACTTCAATAAAAAAATAAGTTAAATAAATAAATAGATGCAAATTAAAACTAAAAAAGAAAGAAAAATAAATAAAGGCAGTAGGGAATATTTCCAGAAGTCACTGTATTCTTGATGCCCATGGATTCAAACTTCATTGTTAAGTTTTCTTCTTATATAACTCTATAAATTTTTCCATTCATATTTACCCTATTAGATATTCAGATACTTATATAGCTGTAGATGAGACACAGACATACACATGCATACACATTTCAAAAGAGAACGCGTACACACAGAGACGTCTAACAGCAAATTCCTCTTTAAGAGTAGATCGAGAAAAACTTTTTCATTATGACAGAATAATGCAAGTGGTCCTTGTATCACACTAATTAAATATGGTATTTCATTTTTTTTAAGTTAAAAATACTTTTCATTACATAGGGCTTTCTGGCTTTCAGCATGTGCTCACACACTTGATTCTCAATGAGGTGAGCTTGGCAGGCCCGATTTTATAAAAAAAGAATCTAAGTGATACCTAACAGGCAAGTTTCTGAACTATCACTTGAGTGTCTAAATATCCAATGTTTACTCTTTAGACTTTAGCAGACTTTCAGTAAGAAGTTATATTTCAAGGTCATAGCGCATTTTAGAGTCCTTGGATGGTGTCAAATATAACGGGAAGAAATGTAATTAAACCTTAAAATAGAAGATAAACTTAGCATATTATTATTAGCATTTTATTAGTTAAAAGATTATTTCAGTGTCAGTGATTATGGCACATTATACCAGAATTTTAAAATGTTTTGAAATTTATTTATAGGAAACAAGTTAATATGGTAAAGCGCATCAAACCCTGAATATATTTTCCTGCTAATATTTAAATTCAACACTATGAATTACACATTATTTCAGGTTCTGAATGGGCTACCCTACAATGTAGCAATCCAGGAGGAAACCATCGCTTTAATTTTTCCTCAAGAATTTCAAAGATGGTTCTAGAAAGTAAGAAATGATGGATGTGTCAGTTTACTTTTCTATTCCATGTTAGGACAATACACTGAGGAATTCTCTATTCTATATTACAAGTATAACTGAAGACCATTTCCATAGTGAGAATGAATTCCTAAGAGTCTGATACGGCTGTCCCTGACATTTACCAATTTCATGTCAAATGATTATAGGTCCTGCATATGAGAAATCTATACTCCCAAGGCATTGTAAATCCAATTCACCTGACTTCATTTGGTAGCATGTTTTCAATGGATTTGATGGATTGCTTTACCTGGTTTTTGAAAAAAAACATTTTATGTCCAATAATAACACATTGTGAATGTCACAATTTGTCTTGTCAGTTGTGATGACATAAAGCCCATGATATACCAGAAATGAGAAGGGGGCTTTCTCACACTGTTCCTCACATGTTTGTTCTCCTGGAGGTAGAAAAATGTAAATATCTACTTTGCAGAATATTAAAAACTATTTGGAAAAAGACAAATAGGATTATTCTCAGGTCTTCAAGAATATTTTCCCATCTGTCAGCAAAATTGATTACAAGGTAGGGTTTGTCCTAAAAGACATTTAGACCAGCCTTGGGGATTGTGTATGGCCAAACTAAAAATCTTCAGAGACTCTCAAAGAATGTTATTCTCACACAGGAGGGTAAAAAAAAAAAGAAAGATAAAACAACATTGACAGGGATCTTCCCAACTTACCCAAGATCAAGTATCTCTGACCCTCATGGAATGACCACTACCTGCCTCTCTAGACTTCTTTTCTGACTGTACTTCACATTTTAACAATCTTAAATTGCTTACAATATCTCACGATACCATGTGCTGTCTCCCTTCCCCTTCCCTCATGCAGTTTTTTCTCCCTAAAATCCTTCTCCCGCATACTCCTACTTTTTAACCTATTTTTTTATATTTTAAGCTTCACTTAAGATATAAATTCATCCTAGAAGCCTCATTAGACCACTCCTGCCAGATCCAGTCTATGAAAACTGCTCCAGTGCGCTCCCAAGATACCACAGGCATATTTCTACCACTCTCTTTATCTTACAACTACAAATGCCTGTTACTCACAGTACCATGGAGCTCTTGAGGAAGGGAATATCTCTTACTCATGTTTGCATCCCCAGTATCTTACACAGGACCAGCCACAATGGTAGGCATACAACACATATTTGCTGAATGAATGAATGAGTACTGACTCCCAGATAAGGTATGGCTTCAGTCAACCTAGCTTTATGTCTTAATTCAAGTCCTTCATGAATAACAATGACTACATACTACACATTGAGTCCATGTTTCAATTTTACTCATTTTACTAAAAAACAAGACTATGCATAGTCCTAAACATAGCAACATTCAATGATAGTTCTATAAGACCTCTGAATTTGCTCTTTCCGAGAAATCAAAAATACTCCATGTATTAAAATTTTCAACCTCCATTATGAGTTTGCCAGGCAACTACAGGTTGTCCACCAACACTCTATTGAACTTTGGGGAAGTTTAAACATAAACAGCCCAATTAAATCCCAATGGGAAAAACAAGGTCACATTCCAGGACCCATGTGAAGTTTAATTCCTTCATATCTACTGCCCACACTCCCAGATACATCCATTATGCACCATTAAAATATTTTCAATGAGCTAAAATTTGGTTATAATAAAATAATAAAGTAGCCATTGTGAAAAGACCATATGGCAGCAATATGCATGCAAGGTCATCAAGATGAATTTACAGTACACCCACACCTGAAATGGAAAACCTCATTGCATTAGTCAAGTTTATCAAGCTTCAATCACGTAGAAATAACTTTTGAAACTCTGAGAGAATCTAGGCTGTCAGTGGGGAGGGCATAGCTCAGTGGTAGAGCACGTACTTAGCACGCATGAAGACCTAGGCTCAACCCCCAGTACCTCCAGTAAAATGAATAAATAGATAAACCCAATTACCTTCCCCCCAAAACAAACAAACAAAAATCTTTAAATAAATAAAAAATAAATTTAACAACCAAAAAAAGAATCTAGGCTCTCTTCTCCAGCACCTGTCTTTGTATGTAAACAGTATCCATTCCATAGTAGGAAAAACTGATATATTCTGTTATGAAGGAAATTACTCACATTTTGATATTCACCAAAAATGCAGGGAAACAACTGGCTTTTCATTGTGGGCCAGATTAAAAACATGAAATGGACAGGAATGTTCTTATTTTGTGGTTTGTAAGATGACAAATGCAACTCTTTTGGATTTTATTTTATGAAAATAATTTTCAGATTAAAATTAAAATGACATGTTCATAGAGCAATTCTGAATTGTCAGAATGCAAAATAATCAGTCATGGTTTGGAAAAAAAAACTATTTCTCAGTTTTTATTTTTAAGTGATTATAGAAAAACTAAATTCACACAATTTGGTTGATTATGAAATATATTTACCATTGAGGACTGTCTTTCTTTTAGCAGGTTATCAATTTCTTTTTTAAATGGGAGATCAATCACGTGAACTGTCTGTGCATGAATTATCATATGATTCTAAAGTGTACCACTTAAAGAAAATAGCACATAACACATAAAGAGAGTTGGGCTTATTCACTTCTAAGAAAATATTCAAAACAAATGTGAGGTACCTATGCCTGTCCTGAAAACCCACTGTTTGCTGTTAAATCTCAAAATAGACTATCTCCACTAATAGACTATCTCCACTAATAACATCTAGTCAACATTTTTACCACCTCTAGTTGTATTGGCAATTATAAAGTCTCTGCACTTTTAAATACTTACTCAGTCTGCTTCGTTTTATTAATGATCTTTTTTATCTGCCCAGATAAGAATGGCAGTTTAAAGCCCTGGGGAAAGTGGTATAAAAACCTAAGGCTGAAATAACAAGAAAAAGGCACACTGTAGGAATATCACAATTTTAGTTCCATATGAACATTTTATCAGAAAAGATTAACTGATAAGCCTTAGAATCTTCGACTAAGACTAATGCTAACAAGAAAGTCAAAATGCAAGGAGATTTTTTAATAGCCTAATGAATTATCCTGGCTACTAGAATGATTTCTACAGTATGTCCTGTAATTGCTCTGTAGATGTTTAAGATACACATTTATTACCATTCGTAAAGAGCTTGTTACCAGCTGTGCAGAAGTACAGCTGCCAGATAAAATACATGCAATGTTCAAGGCACACTTATACCAATAAGTTATTTGTTATTTATTTGAAATTCTTATTCAACTGGGCATTTGTATTTTCATTTGCTAAATCTTGCAACTTATGCAGAAGCATAATTAGAACCTGTTATCATGTAAGGTATAGTCACAGGTTCTGGGAATTAGGATGTGGGTTTTTGGGGTGGGAGGGACATTATTCAGCCTATCACGTATCCTGAAAGTTAAACAGATGTTAGCCAATTGGACAAGAGAAAAAGAGGGATTCAGATTTTGAGTCCTGTATTTTGACAAGGCCAGATAGAAATGTAGGTCAGATTATAAAGTGATGAATAATGCCAAGCTAGAAAGTTCATATTCCAAAATGAAACAGAAGAATTTCAAGCAGGAGAGCAATGCGATCTGATATGTGTTTTAAAAAATATTAACAGCAATGCATAGCCAAGGATCAGAGGGGAAGACACTTTACTTAGTCCATAGCACTGTTCTCTGTAAACTTACAATTCATTCATTTGTCTGTTTATTGTTTGTCCTCCCTTACGTCTCCAACCTCCTCCTGGACTCGCTGGAATGTAGAACGTTTCACAATAGCAGGCATGACTTTGGATTCACTACTATGTGAGAACACTACCTGGCACACAGCAGCAACTCGATGAGTGCTTGTTTCATGATTAATGCTGGGGCTCAGGAATGAAGTCCAAATGAAAACACTGATTAAGGAGTCACATAAATGGAGGCTGATACTAGCACATCCACAATGCTACACAGACACCTTTTTCTATATGTTTTTATAACTCTTAGTTTACAACTAAAGAAGCATGAAACTAGGGGAGAAAGTCTGTATGAAAAAGAAGTGTTTAGGTACTTTAAAAAAAAACACTTAGAAAAATAATGCCAACTATTTTGTGTTTCTTCATAATATATGAAATAATACAACCACACAAGATGATTTTTAATGAATGATAATATGAAATCAGGAAATACACTGAATTGTGCAAAACTTATGCAACAAGGGTTATGGGAAAGGTAAAGTTTCTTGTATCTGAGATACGTGCAGTTTCCAAAATAGATTCTTTAATATATCGCTGCTAGTTAACACTTACTTGATCTTATGTCTCTACTTATGCATCAAACAAAATGCCAGTTCTAGTGACTCAATTCACAATAGTTCCTGAGAGCATCTTTCAGCATGGGTAAGTGAAGTGACAGCTGAGAACCAGCTTTAATAAAAACGGTGTCCTGTAGGAATTGTAAAGTGGCTTAAGATGCTTCCAGTAAACATCAGGGAGGGACCATGAAGTACCACACGGAGTGTGTATGTGTGCTCTGTGATTCCTGGAAGACGCGTTGGTAAGGCAGGAAACAGTCAGCAACCAACTCGAAAGGCAGCTTCGGGAGGGATGATCAAAGGACTGAGCTTCTTAAGTGTCCCTGCCTCTTCTGTTTTGAATTTCATCATGTGATCTCCGAACCAGAGAAATTTTCTTTTTAAACTTACACTGCGAAGCTCGGAAAGCTGCAGATTACTGCCCTGTCCTTGAACACTAACACAGTATTTTCTATGTAACATTTCTAATATTTAATATTTAGGAATTTTAGCCAGTATGTGTCTAAATATGCATTTTTCCCTCTTTGTAAACATTAACAAAGCTTTCTCCAGGAAATCTACTTGACATTCTAACTCACTGCGAACATCTACAATTTCAAGCTAGTGTTGGCAACCTATTTCCTGAAAAATATGACTGGAATAAATCACATCTAGTAGCCTGCATAACCTATGCCTTTAAATCCTGTATATATACCATGATACTAACTGCAAGAGCTTATATTCAAGTTGCTTTGAAGATACTGATTTGCTGACTCCAACTGTGTCAATGGTTTTATACTACAAATTATAGAACACACACTAGCACAAGGCTAATTCTTAATAAGAGGACAAAGTCTCTAGGTTTAGTTACATAGGAGTGTGAGTCTGGCACTCAAGAGGGGTGTTATAGGGACCAGTGAAATAATACATGAGTGAAGTTTAAGCCTCTGACTCTAAGTCAGTTCTGCCACAAGCTGCACCATCTTGGGCAAGTTCATGTAATTCCTTGTAGTCTAAATTTTATTTGTAAAATGAAAGGATGAAGCAGATGATGTTTAAGAATCTGATTAAACCCTAAGTATACATTAATCTAAATTATTTTTAGGTATTTGTAGGCCCCCGACTGTGGGAACAAGGGAACAGGCCTTGGGCTGGAATGGTAATAAACAAGTTATACAAAGCTGCAGACTCAGAGGTGAGAAGGCTGGTCAGCCAAGGACGGGTAAGATCCCCAGAGGTGGGCAACCTAAGACAGGCACAACCGCCTGAGTCCAAGAAGAATATTGTGAAGCAGCCGTTTCTCATACAGTCTGCCCAGATAAGCTGTAAGGCTCGCTGGTGCCAACAGGAACATGATTTACCAAAACATAAAGGGTCTTCTGACCTTGAGCCAGACGCTGCCTGTTAACCATTTCCCTTGTCATTCTTCTTTGCTATATAAGACTTTGCAACTTAATAAAGCTTCAGAGTAGCCATCAGCTCTCTCCGCATACGGTGTGTATGTGTACATGGTATCGCGACACCAACAGTACTTTGTCCATAGTTAGTTTATCTGGCTACAGATTGGCAGAATATATACTCTCAGAATAAACAGGCAGATATGCTTTCCTCCTTTCCAGACATGATTAATAATACACAATTAAGCATACAATTTCCCGTGTGATTATCTTTCTCTTTAAATTTGAAACTCATCACTACGGAAGTGGTAAACATTCAAAAATAAACTGGATGATCCTAAAAGTCAACTTGTTAAAGGAAACAAAAACTTACATAATGAATATTGTTGCTTGCCTACATAAAATCTATTCTCTGCTTTTACCTTTTTAATATAACATCAATTTTTGTCAAATAATCAGAAAGTGAGAGCTAACACTTCAATAGTGCCTCCCCTATTTTTCAATAATTTACATCTAATAACTCACTAACCCTCATAATAACTTTATGAAGTAAGTACTGTTACCAGCCCTACTAAAAAAACAGAAACTGAGTTAGCGTTAGCTTGCCTAATGTCACAGAGCAGGTAAGCGGAGGAGATGGGATTTAAATGAGAGCAGTGGGGCTGTCTGTGCTGTTAACCATTACACTCTTCCTACAGTCACCCTGCTTGGCTTGAGGAAGTTAATTCCTTACAACTTCAAAAGGGTCTCTTGATTAGACAATTACAATCATCCCAACTATCTTACCAATCATTAAACGGCGTTCCTTGACAACCATGATAGCCCAGGCTACTACACAAGCTAAGTTGGACCAATCAGACTAACAAAGAATGTTTAAAAAGAATATAAAAAAGAATGTTTACTCCATGGTAGGAAAGGAGGTCTACCCCAGAGTAAGGACACGTGTTATGCCAATGCTGCTGGCAGCCACCTGCCAGTCATGAAGGAAGCCAGTCTGAAGTCAAAGCCCACGTGAGGGAAGAGAGAGGAGCCAAAAGAATCATAAAGACGTGAAGCTGGAGCCCTCATATTACGACACTCTCAGCCCGCTCTGCCTCTGTACTTTCTTTTGTTTGGATGACAAATTCCCTTACTGTTTAAGCCAACTTGAATCAAGGGGTCTCTTTTTTAGACCCAAAGGTATCTGACAAATATTAACAATAATTAAGCACCTTATCCACAAATTCTAAATTGCTAACAACCATTGTTTAATCTAACCTGTATTTTCTCCCTCTGCCCTGAGACCTGCTGTAATACAACATTTATGTTAACGCCACTGAAACTTACTGCTGAGTCATTCCCTTTCCAGGACATCTATTTACTTGACAAAGATTTATTGAGCACTTACTCTGTCTCAGGCATTGTGAGGTCCTGGTTTTAGGGGCTGAGATAAATGAGTCATAGCCCCTACTCTTACAGAATTAATGTCTAGGAAAGGAGAAAGACATATAAATCAACAAATTACCATAATATGTGACAGTGTTAGAATATATAAACTCTGTGTGTGTGTGCATGTGTGTGTGTAGTGAGAAGAGAAGAGAATCTTTAAGATGCTTTGAAGTACTTTATGAATGCTTCACAGAAGAGTTAACATTTTATTCTGATCTTGAAGTCTGACTAGGAGTCTAAAGAATAGAGAAAAGAACTTCTAGGCAGTGGGAAAACCCTGATCAGCAGCATGTAACTACAAAAGTGTAGGGAACACCTGAGAATGGCAAAAGGTTCCAGTAATGATGTGCTTCAAAAAAGAAAAGGGACAAGTTCTAGGACCCTAGTCTGGTTAGTCTCAAAAGTCCTTCTAGCTTTCTATTCTCATATTCAAGTAGCTTTATACTTCCTTCATCTCACCCACCATTATCCTCTGTTGAGTTAATGGAGCTAAATAAAGCATCAAGGCTGTTTTTCTCTGGCTTTTCTAGTTCTCCACCTAAGAGGCAAAAAGAGGCAAAAAACTCAAGAGATATATTAGCTACCATTATGGTATTTGTGAAACCCTGATGTTTGTAAAACCCTGTGATTACTTTCTTGACAATCATAATTTGTCAGTGCTTCATTGTAGCTTTACTAATTCTGCTAAGCTTCTCTTCCACAATTAGTTTTGAAGTATTATTTGAAATTTTCTGGTTATTTAAATTACAATGTTAATTTATAAACTTCTTCTCGTAAAGCCAACTGACAAGAGAACCTAACAAGAGAACTCAATTTTCTCTTAATTTCAATTTGTCACTTAACATTTCAACAATTTACCTTTACTAAGCACCTCCTATATGCATGGGATAAGCACTGGGGATTTTATGAAAATGTAGCCTAGAACTAAGTCCACATGAAATAATTAAGCAGTAAAATCTCAAATGGCTGTAGCCAGAAAAGATTTTAGATGATACCAAGAAAATCTCATGAGAGCTCCTGACTCCCATCGAAGGAAAACCTTTCTCAGGTCAGACTCCATTAAGCAACTCTTCTTTCCCACCTAAATTGAGAATTAGGACACAGGATCTTCTATTGTAATGCAGGGCTAACCAGAAAGATTCACTCTTGCAGTGACAGGCAACAGAGAAGCAGACCGGTGACCCCCCTAAAGGGCAGTGGCGCCATTATCATTTCTAGGCTGAAGAGCAGCTGAATTGGCATCTTACTAAATATTTCAAAGAACAAACCCTAAATTTCAGTATCATGATGGTGATAAGATAGACATGTTATCAATCAATAAAGATACTATTGGAAATCTAAATTTTGAACTCATTCAGAAAGACTTTGAAGGCTCTGAACTTGTTTTAAAAAGTAGAATTGAGCCCAGGCAATTGTGAAACTAATTTGAATCATCAAACCAAAATAACAAAGGAGAAGAAATCTGACTAGGTCCAAGAAAATTCTCTTGGCCATTTCAACCTCCAGCTTCTTATCAAATTCCGAGGGAAGATAAACTGATAGCTAAAACCAGAACTTCATTATATGTATATGTTATATATATATACACATATACCATATGCTTTCAGATACATATAATGAAGCTTAGTGGCTAAATTAAATAAAAGTTTATTTTTGTCACTTAAAAAGACATCTGGATGTGGGTGGTTGCTGTATTGATTTAGTGACTCAGTTATGTAAGGCCAGTGTTTCTGTGATTTCTCTGGGCAGGATCCTTCAGCATCACAAGATGATTACTTAAACTCTAGGCTTCTGCTTATTAGCTGCTAAAATGAGTAGGGGCAGACCAGTGCCCACCAAATTGGTCTCTGTTAACTTAGAAAGTGAAATCTTCTGAGACACAATCTCAGCTGACTTCCACTTGGGCACAACCACGTCCCAGGGGTCACCCCTTTTAGCAAAAGCGGCTAGAGAGAGAATTTTTTTTTAATCTTTTCCAGCCTCGATAGTAGAAGAAGAAAGCAAGAGAGAAGACTCGAGGTCAGTAGAATCAGGTCTGCCTGTGAATGTAAGCTGCAGTAACTGATCAGCACAATGGGAGATCATTTTTTGGTTCATATAGCGGGTTTGGCCAATGCCAACAAATTTTTGTTGTCTTGAATCCCATATTAAACAGGCTTTTCAAATTTTTAAAGCCAGGTTTCTTGGTCAGCTGGGCACTGCAATGACAACTTCATCCAAGAGGCTTATATTTGAGGGAGCAAACTAGAAAAACTTCATGATTATACAACGATGCCTTAACAAACTCATTCCCGACTGTAGGGCCTACATATGATTGAACCATAATGGAAATGTTAAGTAAAGATGTTAAGTGACTATACCACAGAAAGCCTCGTGTCTAAAAGAGGGGAAATCACATGAAGTGAGGATGGAACAAATACACAAAAATAGGGCAGCTAAAAATAATATCTGACTATTTCTCAACATTTGTCTTTGTCCAAAAGCAGAAAGATTAAATAAATGACCTTTTAAGGCCTTTCCATAGTAAATTGTCCAGCTAGACTCACAGGAATGATAATCTTTAGCAACTTTTGCAAGGGCTTTAACAAACCCATGAAGCTATGATCATTAATTAAATAAAAGTATTTGTCTAGCCTACAGAGTTTTGAAATAAACATTCTCTCCAGTAATCACAGAGGCAAGTGGCTGATTTCATTGCAATCCTTGTACTGCACTTGTGATCATCTTAAGAACCCACACCAGAGGTTTTAAAACAACCCAGACAGACAAGCTTAATTCTATTTTAAACAACGTTAACAGAAGGAGATTATACAGCCTCGAGATAACTATCTCATAAAAATAGCTATTATTCCTATTGAACTATGCTTCTGTTATTAATATTGACTAAAAACCTAGAGACTTTTACAGTGAAAAAAATAGAAAGAGGCAACATTTACCCAATTTTGAAGTTACTTCTGAAATTTTTAATTAAATAAAGTCTAAGTTTTCTAGAGGAGTTATCTGATATTCTTTGTCTTGAAATTTCTTTATTATAGCATAGAAAAATAGCAAAAAAAAAAAAAAGAAGAAGAAAGTAAATTATGTAATGTCTGAAAACTTAGCCATTGCTGTAAACAAATCATGGACAATGCTTCCTGGGGCCTTAACAATGTACTAGTGTCAAGGAAACATGTTCTCAAAGAGCCAAACTGATTAATTTCACCATTAGTCATGAGCCACAACACAGCCAGGGGACATGACAGATTGACTGTTGGACAAAATTATTATTTTTCGCTGTGACTAATGCTATAACAGTTGAGATCATAGCTGGGGAAGAAGTAAGCTCAGCAGTTACAGTGCTGTTTTAAACCAACTGACCAATAATTTTCTCCCTGAAATAAAACTTCAGGGAGCAACACTTAGAAGTGAAGGAATTACCCAACACAACAGATAATTGCTTCCACATTAGAAGTCTAAAAAAAAGATCCTGGTTCTTCAAATAATTGAGCAAAGATAGCAATCTAGTATTATCAATGTTAAACTAAATACCTTTTTTTAAAGCCTTAAAATAAAGTGTGTTCTTATAAATATTCTTCAAAAACGTCAAAACACTTGGCAAAATAGGGCTTATGTTTCAAAAGAAGACGATAAACTAACATCCTAATGCAGTTCCTTTGCAAAAATGTAACATATGAGTAATATCACCAAGATGACCACTCTGCTTAATCAGAGTAACATATTCTTAGAATCCTATTTTCTGAAGAAAAACAATGATAAAGAGATTCTCATTTTTTTTATATATAAAGGAAAAGACTAAAAAGGAAAGCTGGGTAGGACAGAGTGAGGGGATAAGAAATAGAGAAGCCCTTCTGGTTCAGTTTTGCCTGGGATTACTGCTACTCTCCAGTTTACCACTGGATTGCAACTCACCGTCTATGAGTTCCAAAAATAAATGCATCACCTGTGTAATGTATAGAGGTTTTTAAAAATGCATTTCCTGGTGTCAATGACTGAAGAACATGAATGGAATTTGATATGGAGGTTTTCAGTCTATAGCATCTCTCACTCTTGCTGATTTCCTCCTCAAGGCATGCGACCTCTGTAGATAGGATGCTGTGGCAGAAGGAGATGTTCTCAAGTGGAAGAGCTGCATTCCAATCTCAACACACATATGCTGTCCTGACAATGCACTGTCCATTCCATCTGCTCTTACGAGAACCAGGCAGGGGATCTGGAGATCTCCCCTACAGATCTAATTCAAACTACAATCTTGTCTTGAACAATAGCTTTTATGTCTATACTGAATATTTTTAAAACCCCAGTTCTCTCTAATTTTTCCTGATTGGAAAATTCTGGAAAAGTTTATCAAAACTGAATTTTTTTCCGGGGGAAGGGGAAAAGAAAACTTTTCTACTTTGCTACGTCCCTACACATAAACAAAAATCTTCTTGAGTTACCCAGCATTACCTCGAGATTTAGAAACTGTGTTGAGATATTGCTTTGTCTTAATTTTTTCCCCAGCAGAACTTAGGTTAAGGATAAAGAATATATTTCCTTTGCATACCCACAGCACCAAACAGTACCTGACATGTACTTGGCACTTAATATATAATTATTCAATGAAAAGCCAGAGGATACAAAGAAAGAGAATGGAGAAGACAAATGGAAAGGAAGGAGGGCAGGTATCAGGCAGGTACAGTGACGCTGAATTACACATTTATAGGCACTGGACAAAAGTTTCTGTATTTAGGAACCTCATGTACAGCAGGCACACTCAAGCCAAGATATTTTCCCCATTCTCATTCTTCCTCACCAGTAATTTTTATTATATTTTATAGAACAGCCTTATCAATGGCTCTCATCTCTACAATCAACTAATGCCAGCATGTCTAAGGTAGACTGAACCAGTGCCCTCACCAGTGCATGAATGTGTCAGCAGCTTGCATATTCTCTACAGAGAAGAGTGGAAATATACCTTTAACTAAAATCTGCTGGTTTATTTTAATTGTCCACAGTCAAAAACTTACACAGTTAGTTACGATGAGAAAATATATTATAGCTGTAAAGCCATGTTATAAAAGTTTCCATTCTTTAAATGCTCCTGTTTTGAAATTGGCCAAACTTATAACATTATGTTTCTGTTTTGCTTATCCCGAGAACTGAGAGTTCCATTAATATCAGAGAAAATTTTCCTTTTCAGACTAGAAATGGGATAGACATTGCCAAATGAACAAATATTTCAATTTATTTAATAAGTACCTATATTTTTTTCTGAGCAAATAACCACATCATGGGTAAACTAAAATCACACTCTTTTCAAAGATACGTCATGGGGTATCTGAAACTTTGTGCATCACATTCCATTTTTAATTGTTACATTAGGTCAGTTGTAACAGGTGACTGGCCATGCTCTCAGTTCCTCTGCCTTTATTCCAAATGTCATTTCTCACTGTACCATTTTAAAGAAGTAATTGTAGGAAAATATAGGATATTTGCATGAATGTATCCTCTACTGTACATGACCAACAAATTGACCTGTTTATTAATCCTAATAATAATTTATTTTCTTGTGCTTTGCTCTCATCCAAAAAAGTATAGGTGAAAGAAGCAAAGCCCAGTTAATTAAGGAATCACTTTAGGTTGGTTTGGGTTATGATAAATTGAAGCTGAATTTGCTATTTAAAAGGACAGATCTGAATCTATATACCACATCCACTAAGAGTGGATTTCCTAGCTGGCCTTCTTGAATCTCACAGAACGTCTTCAGTATCATGAAACCTTCCTTTGGGGCTCATGTGATTCATATATCACCTCCCTCTTTCTTCCTCATTACAATCTTCCACTGATTCAGCAATAACTTCATACCAGTTCACAACCTCCCTCTTAATCCCTGCCATCACTCTGCGTGAATTCAATCCCCACGTTGCTGACCAGTCCAATGGTCTTGCCTGACACTTCTTTTGTCCTTCTCAGTTACAGTCATTACCCACTTCCACTTCCCTGCAGGCATCTTCATCTCAGGCTTTATATCACCCAGAAGTGCCCCATTTTTGAAATCCTAAACTCCAATGTCAGATTCATTGAACCACATCCTCTTATATCTCCAGTTCCCCACAGCCTCTCTATCGTCTTCTCTTCCCTTTAGTCTCTCCTTTTGGTCCTAATTCATCAGCCCGAGCCCATTTATTCTCTCCCTTTTCTATGACTAATCTAAGTATCATTTAAAATACAATCTCACCAAACCCCTTAACTCACATTCTCCCAGTCAATTCATCACACATACCAGGCAAAACCTCTGGCCTGGATCAGTTCAGCTGTCTATTCATTCTTCTTCTATGCCTAGACTGCTAGGGCATGCTACAGAAAAGACAGAATGCACAATCATGTAGATGAATGGTATGAAAAATTCATAGATTCCAGCTTTAACTGTACCCTCAGAATTGCTTTGCAGTCCTAGTCATTTCCTTATTCTTTGTCCCACAGTAACTATGTGGAATCATCCCAGGCCTCCTACCCTTATTACCTACTGTATCACTTTTAACAAATGACATCAATTCCCTACTTCATAGGAAAAACTAGTCATCATTTGCTTCCTCTCAATACTAAATTATTTATAAGCAACACAATATTTCCTTATTTGTTTTTGTTCCAGCGGAAGAGCTGTTTCTCCATTTATATCCCATTCTCTTTCCCCCATTTCCCAGGTCCTCAGGTATCTCTTCTTATAAAATCACATCCTCTTGACCACCTGGATTTTAACCTCTTCTATGCTGGCTTCAACCCCTCTCTGTCTATAATTATGTTCAAATCTTTTCTATCTAGTAATAAAATGAAATAAAATCTTTATTAAACAAAGTGTTTATTAATCTGTGTTTCTGGACACCACACTGTTTTTTCCTTTTCCCTTCAAAATTATACTGGTAGAAAGAGAGGTCCCTGTTTGCTGTCTTTCTTTACATTTATTTATCTACCCATGAATCTGCCTTCTACCTTTGCCCTGTGCTACTAGATTTCCTTCTGTCCAGGGCAACATTGACTCTCAATCTCAAAAATCAAATGGAAACTTTTCAATCAGTATCCTACCTAACCTTTCAGAAACATGTAGACTACTGCATCCTTCTTGAAATTACTTATGTCTCACTCCCTTAACCTCCTTCAAGTCTTTACTCAAATGCCACTTTCTTGTCTACCTACCCAGACTATTTGGTTTGATTTTTTTTTTCAGACTACCTAATTTTAAATTGTAACACTGGCCCTTTGCACTCTGCCTCCCTTACATTGCTTTATTATATTTTATTGTATTTTCATCTTTTAACAAAATATAGGATTTACTTATTTATTATATTTTTGTCTGTCTCTCCCCAGCAGCAAATAAGTCTATCTGCTGTGTTCACAAATTTATCTCAACATCTCACACAAATCGCTCAAAAAAATATTTGTCAAAAGAATGGATCTCTTCATTTCCAGGACAAGAGTCTCTCTCAGCTTTTCTCTTGAATCTTGGGTTTTCTTTCTCTGTATCCTTTGAAACCTCCTCTACACATCCCTTAGCTTTTAGTTTTCTCTAAGTTTCCCTCAATAGACTCTTTCTTCATATTCTCTCAGAGAGATCTCAGCCACTGACATGATTTGAACACCTTCTTTATGTGAGACACTAAATATCTGTATTTCCAGTCCAAATCTTCCTCCTGAATCCCAGACCCATATATCTAACTTCTTCATAAACATCTACATTTAGAGGACCCACAGAGAACTCAAACTCAGCATATCGAAACTCTGACCTACTACAGTCTACTAGATCTACATTTATATGTCTTCTGTAAAGTACCATTTCCAAGTACAATATTTTACCTAAAACCTCCTGGTGGAAGTGAATGATATTGTGGATGTGAAATTGAATCTATGTTTTAGGTAACAAGGAAGCATTCAAACCATATCAAGAGAATTACAGTTCTAATATTATGAAAGTGAAATATAGGTAGATCAAAAAAGCCTTTGCTCTTAGCCCTCAGTGATATTTTTCTATAGTTTTGATAATCATTAGATAATTAATGACTTAGATACTGAATTTTCTGTTATAAGTGTATAGAGATAAAGTTTTTTAAAAAACAGTACCCTCCAAAGCCGTTTACATCTGCAAATGAAAACCATCAACCAGCAACCATTATCTAATACATTTAACCAAGATGATCACATTTCAGAGGCAAAACATATGATTATAACTAAGCAGCACAACCTCCAAATGCCAGAGAAAGTGTGACATAGGCAAAACATACACCATTCTAGGGGGGAAGGTATAGCTCAGTGGTAGAGTGCATGCTTAGCACCTACGAGGTCCTGCCTGGGTTCAATCCCCAGTCCCTCCACTGAAGATAAATAAATAAGTAAAACTAATTACTACCCTGCCCTCTCAAAGACACACCATTCCAAATAAATTTTAAATAAACAATACACATACAGTGTGGCCTGGCAGAAAGGACACTGAAGTTGAGAAACAATGACCTGGGTTCAAATTTTACTTTTACTAATTCATCATTTGTCTTCAAACAAGTTAATAATAGTGAACACATATTGAGCACTTACTATCTGCCATTGACTTTTCCAGCAAGTAGTTCTGCATTTTGCAATTCTCACAACAATCCTATAAAACAGGCACCATCATGTTCTTCAGTTTCCAGATGAAGAAATTTATCAAGATTTATTCAAGATCACACAGTTTGTAGCTGATAGTCATGTTTCCAACACAAGGCTGTTTAATTCCAGAGCCCACCTTGTGTTTTGAGGATTTGCCATTTATAAAATTGGGCTTACACATCTGAAATTGGGGCTTAATTAAGATAGCAAATGGAAGTATCTTTTTACAGATTTTAAAGCACTATCAAGTGTAAGATATGGAATTATTAATCTAGTAAATTAATAAACTCCAAGAAGTGGCTTCTTTCTTTAGTTAGGACTTGTACTTCATCCCTCCTTAACTGGATTTGAGAAGTTTTTTCCTTGTTGTAGTGGATTCTCTGAATTGAATTTCACTGTTAAGAATTACTCTGCAGGGACTTTGAAGACAACATTAGAAGTCCACTGAAATTCAGGGGAGAGCCCTTAGGCATCCTGGCAAATATTTTTATAGTAGTTCACTGTAGAAAAATATACTACAACTCATAACCTGTCTGCATGCTTCACCAATTAATAGGTCAATCTTCATGTGTCATCCTTAACATGTAACATATGTGATTGACTCTCTACAAAAAATACAATTTTAGGGAAGTCATTTTAATGCCATTTAACAAAGGTACTTCCTATAAGAAAAATTTTGTTCAAAGTTTGAATCCAGTATAGTGTGCACTGTAGTTACATTCTTTCATTTATTCATTCATCCATTCAACAAACTTTACTGAGTATTTACTATGCAGGCCACTGAATTAGGCGCTGCAGATGCATTAATGAGACCAATATGGTTATTGTCCTCACAGGGTTTACTGTCCAGTGGGGAGAAATTTTTCTATAAAAAAATTATAATACAACATGATAAGAGAAGCATAGTTTGCCACAGGAGGACATAGGAGAGGCAAAGAGATAATGTGTCATGTGAGACATATATGAAAGGTCATGCTAATATATTTTTCATGACACAGAAAAACACATCATCTTTTCAATATTTTTTGCTTTGCAAACTAAATATTAAGATATCAGCTGATTCCAAGGGCTGCCTGAATACAAAACTAGTTGTAGTTCATTGTCCTTCATATAATAATAGTTTGAACAACAATTCATCCCATTATTATGAATCATTTCTTTGGAAGATCTTCTTGGCTCACTGACTATTTAAAATTATTTGCTGGTGCAAAACAGAATGTGGGCTTTCTTTTTGATAACAGGAGCTGAATTTGTTTTTCGATGTTTCATAGCCTAGTTCAGAAACTTTGTCCCATGCCCTTGACATGTCTTTCTCCGGTTCTGTTTGTTCCAGCAAATATGAATTAGAAGCATAATAGGCATGAAAGAAGGGTTAAAAAAATCTCTTCCCTCTCCCCGTTAGAATTTGACATTCAATTCACTTTCTAGGTCTGTTCCCTTGGCAACCTGACACAGGAGGTAAGTCAACTACATTACTAGGTAGCATTGCTTATGGTGAAAATAATCTTTGTTTGGTTAATTGCATCTGGAATGGGAAAAACTATAAATGAATGATAAATAATTGATGGAGGTACCATAGTTTCAGACTCTTGTAACTGGTCATGCCTTTTGTAAAGACCATAAAAACCCAGTCTATGGAATTGTTACAAGAGATATTGGCTCCTGTGGAATAGGGGGCTTTTAAGCCAGGGGAACTTCATACCTGCTCCATCTGAGAATCATTCTCTCAAACCTGAGATGTGGGAAACCAGAGTATAGCTCTCGGTCTGCCACTCAGATTTCACGGACTGCTGTAAGGGCTAGTCTCATGGAAGAGCAATACCTAATGTTGCCCTGTTGGCCAACGGGGGATCCTGTCCCATGTCCTTCTAAGTGAATTTTTTTTGACTTTTTAAAATTGTAGTTGATGTAGAATATTATATAAGTTACAAGTGTACAATGTAGTGATTCACAATTTTTAATGGTTATACTCCATTTATAGTTATAAAATATTGGCCTGTGGTGACAATATGTATACCACATACCCTTGGAGCTAATTTTAGATGTAGTACTTTGCACCTTTTAATCTCCTGCCCCTATGTTGCCTTTCCCCCTTTTCCACTCCCCACTGGCAGCTGCTACTTTGTTCTCTGTATCTGTGAATCTGTTTCTTTTTTGCTATATTCACTAGTTTGTTGTATTTTTTAGATTCCACATATAAGTGATATCATACAGTATTTGTCTCTGTCTGACTTACTTCACTTAGCGTAATACCTCCCAAGTTCATCCATGTTGCTGCAAATGGCAAAGTTGTCCTTCTAAATGAATCGGATGCCTGTGTGACTTATGGCAACCTTTTGGATCTGATTAATTAATGGAACTAAAAAGACCCCTTGGCCTTGCTTGTAGAATTTAGAGTAGTAGTAGGTAATAGAACAATATATAAATAATTAATAAACACACCAGGAAAATGTTTCTGATTGCCCTTTTTCACACACCTCATGACTGACACACTGTGTCACTGCACCTAGTACAATAACCACAGGCCTGGCATGTAACAGAAATTGAGGAGTGTTTCGTTGAATAAATGAATAAATAAATGAATGAATGAATGAATGAATGATTCTCACCAATACAGTGAACGAAGCAAGCTAGAGCCTCAGCTCTGAAGTCCCATTTGATCCTAACCCAGCTTTCTAGTCTCCTTGGCTCTACGCTCTCCTTGATTTTTTTTTTTAATTGAAGTACAGCTGATTTACAATGTTGTGTTAGTTTCTGGTGTACAGCATAGTGATTCAGTCATATATATATATATAATATTCTTATTCATATCCTTTTTCTTTATAGTTTATTAAAGGTATTGAATATAGTTCCCTGTGCTATACAGTAGGGCCTTGTTGTTTATCTATTTTATACATAGTAGTTTGTATCTATAAATCCTGAACTCCCAATTTATCCCTTCCCCTCCCTCTGACAGGTTATTGCTCCTCTGCCTGACATCTTGGGCTGGGACGCTTGTACTTGCACCTCTGCATCTCCTCTCCCACTTTCTCCAACCTGCCCAGTACCCAGGAGACCGACCAGCATGCAGTTCATTAATGCAGTGCCCTGTAGCCTCCTGTTGAGCCACTGAGGAGCACCGTAAAAGATTAGAGGGAGGGTAAAACAGGAAGTTGGGGTATTTGTTTCTCCAGTTCCCTCCTTATGGGGTGCATCATAAGGAGGTTGTCATCAAAGCCATCATAGGGTGGCTGTAAAGGTCACAGCTACTGTGAACTACTGCTGTAAAGGTCACACGTCCAGGTTTCAGGAACCACTGTCCCCTGACTCCTTTAGGCTTATGGATAGGAACAGCTTCCTGTTTTTACGTTCCTCAGGGGATCACACTATCCCCTGTCATTTCTCTATACCCTATCCACATATTTAAATTAGCCCCTTTTTTAAATACTCTTCAAATTGCCAAATGTGAGTATGCTGTTTCTCGCCGAACTCACACTGAAACACCATGGCTTCTGCTATTTTTCAAGGCTCTTGTAACGTATTTTCCTGCTCCGAATGTGTCCACTTGGTTCAGCCACCAGCCGTCACCTACCTTGAGAGCTCCTATTTACATCAACCTCCAAACTAATCCAGCCAGAATCACCTCTAAACCTGGATGTTTACTTACCCCATGCCCCACGACTGTGCTATTATTTCCCTGGTTCAAACTAACTGCCTATGCCCTTATAGCCACTGCCACTTATATATCGGTATGACAAATAGTCAGGGATTAATCTTTGGTTTAGAGATATAGCTGGATATAGTTGAAAGAGAGAAGGCTTTAGGTCTGGATAGATGAAGGTTTGCATTTTAACTGGAGCACATCACTCGTGCCTGAGCAAGTCAACAAAATTATCTGAGCTTCCATTTCTTCTGGAAATCAGAGAGAACAAGACCTATCCTGCAAGGTTTTAATAAACACTAAAGATGATGTACACTGATGTTTGAATGTAATATGCACTGAAAAAAAGTGGTAGATTATACTATTATTGGTAACATCATTATAACCCAAGAACTATTATAAAGCACATTCCAACAAAAGGATCATTTCCAAAGGTCCATTCAGCTGTACAGAGAGATTTTTAAACTGTGTTTAGCTGAAGAAAGCTTCCACCTCTTATTTCTCTCATATAAACTCGTAATATCAAATGATCACAATTATTATGATTGTTGATTAAAGTCAATATTCTAGTTGCTCCAGACATAAACAGCAGAAAAGTTATGTGTTCAAGACTTCCATTTCTTGCTTGCAATAAAATGTGTTTTAATTTTGAAATTTGAAGTTAGCAAGAAAATGTCATATTAATTCCAACTTTCCCTACCAGTTCAACATATTATGACAGCCTTCATAGTATATGAGTTTCCTTTAACATTAAAGCTATTTTTTTTGTAAAGTTGCCAAGATATTTGGCACAGTTGCCAGTACAAATTAAGAATATGGTCTTTCAAAGTGCAAACATTCACAGAGTAAAAAAACTTTTCAAGCCAAATGAGTTTCACACCAACAAGAACAAGAAGGGACAAGATACTTCTGTTTAGCTTCTTGGAATGCATTGGGAAAATCTTTAAATAGCCCCACTAACTGAAGCAGCCTTAAAGTCAGAGCAGCTGGTAGGTTGTGAGTTGTGATTTTAGGGCTCCCAGAGGATTTTTTTTTAAATCCCCTGCCCTTCATTCTAATCCTCTTCAGTGATGTCTGAAACTCCTTTGGTAATAAAAAAAAAAAAGATTTTATAATTAGAAATAAATTTAAAAAGCAAAAAGTTATTAAAGTTAAATTTATAGTTATATTTGCTTTTTGTTCTTTCCTGATTCTGGTAAAGAGTTATAGCAAGGAAGGAACAGAATGGTTGAAAGGACAGGCTGGGAACACCGAAGAAAAACATCATCTAATTCACAATTGTGCCTGAGGCTGGCCCTGTACCCAGCTCTTCAAGATTTGAATAGAATTCCTTAATATGCTTCTTTCTTCTAAAATATATCCCCTTCTCTTAGTTTTTGATGACTGTGGAATTTATACAGATTCTGAACCTGTTCAGAAGCATTTCTTTGCCCAAGAGCCAAAAAAAACCAAAAAACAAAAAATGCTGTTACAAAGTCTGCCAATTCGTAGTCCCTACTAAGCCCAAAGGTGGCTTGCCAGGCTATGGAACTTGTGGGTCACTCCCTTGAGTATCCATTGAAATAACCTGAAAAATGAATTGGCTTTGGTGACAGAGAAAGGAACACATATGGGTTATTATTTCATTTTGTTTTATTTCTGGTACATGGGCACCGAAGGAGAATAGATGTAAATAGATTAGGAGAATGCCTGAGTTCTCATTCAACCCCTTAGGATATTTGGAGCACAAATTGAGAGATGCATTAGAGGCAGAAGCTGCAGAAACTATTTTCAAGAGGGTTTTTTTTTAAAATGCTGTCCACAAGCAGTGCTGTTTTCAGCGTCAAGATGACAGCCTGCCACCCACGGTTGGGGCAAGGTTCATTACCCCTTCTGCATGAATGCCGGGCTCTTCTGACCTTGAGGACTGACAGCTTCCTGAGCAGCAAGGGACAGCACCTTTAACTCAGTATTTTCACATCTGACAACAGGGCTGCTTCATAAGTAGAAAGATGGATAAAGAGAGATGGAAATTTTTAAAAAGGAAAAATTGGCATAAATGCTATAAAAGGGATGGCAGATTAGTTCAAGAGAACATGTATGAATTTCTCTTTAACACTGGCTATGTGTATGAAACACTCAAGGAAAAGAGTAGGGATATCTGGTAAATGGAGAATGAGGTCCAATTTCAGCATGGACCAAGAGGAAAGCTGCCATGACCTGTGAAATTGTATAGGACTGTAGGAAGATCTTGGGCTCTGGAGTCAGTCCCTGGGCTCAAATGCTGGCCTACCACTTACAGGTGTATGACCTTGGGCAAGTTATTTAATAGTCAGTGCTTCAGTTTCCTCTAGTGTAAAATGGATGTAATAATAGTCCCTAGCTCACAGACATGTTGTGAGAGCTCAAGGGTTCATCCATGCAGATGGTTAGAACAGTAACAGCAACAATGACAAATATTTTAGTGTTTGAATTCGGTCCCATTTGTACTCACAAGCTGATGATGTCAGAGGCATCTGGAAACAGGTTACGTAGCATCCTCTAAACCTCCTACACATTTTCCTACTTCCTCTACATCCTAAATCAATTAGAGCAGCAACTGGCTCACAGCATGTGAAAAATAACAAGAGTCATTTATTTGATTCCTGACTGACTAATGCGTACTAATAATATCTTGGTCAACCATAAATGAACTAGGATTTTGAGAAGCTTCATTCTGTCTGCAACTCTGAAATTCACTTAATCCTCTTGAGTTTTTAATTGGTTATTAAATCTGCTTGTTGGGCCGCTTAGTAGGACTTAGGAAGTCAGCCTGCCAGACCGACACAATGCAAAGCATTAAAAACACAACAATGTGAAAAGTAGTGTGTGTCCCCTGTATTATAAAATTTTTCATTTCAACCCTGATCAAATGATGGTATGGTATGGGTATATATTAATGTACTGTATTTTCTTTACATCAGAATTCAGATTTATTTGAGGAACCCAGTTGTTGGGACCATTTTGGTCTCCAAGCCCAAGCTTCTGTGCTGACTATTAGATGAAACAAATTAACAAGTGTGTAAGTCAAATGTAAATGGATGCAGTCAGTTAGAAATGGATTTATAGCTACAAAATAAATGCTGTCTTGAATGAAAAAGCTCAAAGAAGTTACTATTTTAGTACAGATTTTCCCTCAATGCTATAATTTGCTTCTGCAAAAATAAAATTGCCCTGCTTCGATTTTTGATAGGTAGACAAAAGAAGAACTCTAACAAAGCATCTGAATCAGCCACGTAAATGTAATGATTCCTATTGTATCCTTTTCCTTCTTCCCAGTATCTCAAGATGTCCTAAGCTCTTAATTCTCTGCGTACCCCTCTCAAGAGTACTTCTTCCCCTCAAGGAAGAGGTCAGCCACCTGGGGGTCTTCAAATACGACTTGCTCTGAGGCTTGCAGAATTAATCTCATCACTCTCTACCATCCTATTCCCCCAGTCACCATCAGAAGACCCAGCCTGCCAAAGCATCCATTCCCTCAGGGGGGTTGATCCCTGGATATTCCCTAATCTGTCCCCACTCTCCTACAACCTTCCACCTTGCCCTCTGGAATTCAATCTTTCATCAGCAAACTCCTCCTCCTGTGTCCTCAGATGACTTTTCACCTTCCTGCTGCGCCTGACATCTGGCTTCCCCTAACAGAGCTCTCAAGCAGGAGCTGTGGTTCGCTGCACGTCCCAGGTTTCTCAAAGATTTTGAGTCAAGTCCGTTTGCTGCTTCCTCTCCAGTGCCTTTTCCAAATACTTTCTCCTTCTTTATCTTTTAAAATCCTAAATCATTTGAAGCTGGTTTCATTAGACGTTACCATCCATTCCTTTTTGATGTCATGAATCTTAACATTTATTAATGAACTTAACATTAAACTCATTGTCTTTCTCTCCTCCACTATCTTACCATCATTCTCAGTGACTTCAACAGCCACCAACAAATGCACTGGCCTTTTCGTTTCTTGACTACCTGAGCTCCAGTGACTTTTTCTCCACAAATTTCACACGGTTCTACTCTCAAGGATTAACCACCATCAGTAATTGTAGAACATGCAAATCTCAATTTCAAAGTACCTCCTTTGCATCCAAACCACTCATCTCGTAATCCATAGCAGTACTTTACCACCCTCACTAAGGCTCTCCAATCCATTACCCGACCATGTTTCATTTCCAACACTCCCTCAACAATCTTAGCTCCCTTTTTACTCAGCGTCTCATCCGTGGACCAGCACTATAATCACTCTGATAAGATTTGCTCACAAATTGGATTTGGGATGGAAAAGAAACAGAGGAGAATCAGCAATGGCTCCAAGGTTATGGAAGGATGGAGTTGCTGTTTACTGAAATCGGAAAGACTCTTCCTTCATTATATCTGCCTGGAGAAACCCTGGCCTTTGTTAAACACAACTATCCAATTATTCTTGCCAGAACCTAAGCAAATGAACTACTGTAGAAAATCCTGACCATACTGCTTAGTCTCCCTACAAATTTGAGTCAAGATTCCTCAGCATTGTCAGAAATAATCCATGATTACTCCCTCAAAATTTCAGTTCCTATTTTCCTAGATGACTATTTCATTCTTTCTTCTTATTCTCCTAAAATTTTCAAAAACCCCTTCTGCTCCACTCTCATCTGATAACCTTATATCATAATTTAAGAAAACAGCTGTAATCAAAGAACTACTTCATCTTTCCATCAAAAATTGTTGCTCTCTCTCTCTCTGCCTTTCCTTCTGCTATCCTGGAAGTAGTGCTGCTGCTCAGATCTTTGCCAACCCTTCCTCTTGTGCCCTAACACCTGCTCTAATATGCTCTATTTTCTCAAAGGCCTTTTCTATATAGTGCGTTCTCATGCTCTGTTGAATCCTTTCACTAGCATACAAATATGTGTTAATATCACCCCACTTACAGGCACATGAAAAGACGCTTAACATTGCTAGTTATCAGGGAAATGCAAATAAAAATGAGATATCACCTCAGACTTGTCAGAATGGCCATTGTCAAAAAGAACACAAATAACAAATGTTGGCAAGGACGTAGAGAAAAGGGATCCTTCATACACTGTTGATGGGAATGTAAATTGGAAGCAACCTAAATGTCTGTCAACAGATGAATGGATAAAAATGTGGTACACACACACACACACACACACACACACACAATGGAATAGCACTCAGTCATAAAAAATAATAAAATTCTGCCATTTGCAGCAACATGGATGGACTTTGTGGGTATTATGCTAAGTGAAATAAGTCATATGATATCATTTATGTTTGGAAGCTAAAAAATACAACAAACTAGTAAATATAACAAAAAAGAAGCAGACTCACAGATATAGAGAACAAACTAGTAGTTACCAGTGGGGAGAGGGAAAGGGGTAGGAGAAATATAGAGGCAGGGAATTAAAAGGTACAAAATATTTATATAAAACAAGCTACAAGGATATATTGTATAACATGGGGAATATATCCAATATTTTATAATAACTATAAATGGAGTATAACCATTAAAAATTGTGAATCACTATATTGTATATTTGTAACTTATATAAATTGTACATCAATTTTTTTAAATGGGGAAAAAAACAGAACAAAACAGAAGCTTTTGTTGAACCCATGTCTGCTTCTAGCTACCATCGCATTTCTCTGTATGTATTTACAACAAAATTCCTTCAAAGTCTATACTTGCTGTCATCAAATCTCTTTCTCCTTCTCTCTTGAACCCATTCCAGTTAGGCTTTTGCCCTCACCACCCACTGAAACAGATTTGTCAAAATTTAATGACTCCCTGTTGCCAAATCCAATGGTAAAATATTGACCTGAAACCTGCTTGACCTATCAGCATCACTTGACGCAGCTGACCATTCTCTCCTTGAAAGAATTTCTTCACTTGGCTTGCCTAACTGATCTCTCCTCAGTCTCCTCATCTCCTGACTTCCAATGTTGAAGTGCCCAGATCTTAGGCCTCAGATCTTTCCTCTCCCCCTTTCCTTCCCTAGGGTGTCTCATTTTGTCTCTTCTTTAAATATAATCAGATGCTGACCACTCTCAAACCTGTACCTACAGTGATAGTCAGGACTTCTCCATTGAAGTCCAGTGTGTATGTGTGTGTGTGTGTACACACACTCCAAGTCACCACTTACATGTCTAATAGATGTCTAAAAATTAAAATTTCTGAAACTGAATATTCGTTTTTCTTTGAAAAACCTACCCATACTGAGGTCTTCCCCCATTTCAGTAAATATTAATTCTGTCCTTCCAAAATCTTGCAGCCATCATTGATTCTCCTCTTTTATTCAATATTCCAAATCCATTCTGTCAGCAAATACTATCTGCTCTGCTTTCACTATATGTATCCCTAATTCAGTCATCTTTCGTGACCCTTACTATCACCATCCTGATTCAAAACACCAATGTTTCAGACCTACTTGGCTGCCTCTCGGGTCTCCTGTCCCTCCATCCTCTACTGCTCACTCCACTTCACTCATGCTGTCCTTCTTTCTCTTGAACACCCAAAGCGCATCTCCACCTTTGTTCATTTGCTTTTGTGTTCCTTCTCCTTGAGATACTCTTTCCCTAGGTCTTCATTTTGACGGCCTCCATCTCACCACTCGGGTCTTAACTGAAATATCATATCCACCCACAGGCCTTCCTTGACAGCTCCAGCCAGAGTTACTCACCCATCCTCCCATTTTCTATATTTACTCAGTTTTTTAATGCTTTATATAACTCATCTGATGTGACTGAGTGAATTACATGTCATTGTCTCCTCTACTCTCTTGTCCTCAGTAGAATATAAACCGAAGGATGTGACTCCTTCTATGTTGCTCTTTATTATGTATTTCCAGTGCCTAGAATAGTGCATGGTATGTGGTATTATACATACAGTAATGATTTAATTACTGACTTCACAATGTCTACCAACATTTATTAAATGGCTAAAATGCACCTTTCCCCGTTCAAAATATGGTATAATACAAAGGTAAGAGTAATAAAATACCTGTAATATGAGAGAAAAAGATAAGTATACAAACTATTGCAATGCAATGTGACATTCTCTGCTTTCCTCTCCCCACCTCCTAAACATAAACTACATAAATTATTAGAACCCACTAGTCTGTTAGAGTGAGCTACCAGGCTGTGTAGTGAGTATATTGTCTTGTCATTATGACGCATGCCTGGACTCCTTAATGTTTTTGGTTCCTGTCATTTTGACAAATTCAAATTTCTCTTTGCTAGCCTCAGTGCTTCAAATCTCTTCTTCCAGTTAATTCAAACTGTGTCTCCTAAAATCGTTCGTTTTTATCACCATGACTACCTCATTGCACTCCTTAAGCTCTTCCTCTGACTCCCAGGTCTTAATAATTCAATTCAGAAAGTGCTTGCGTGCCTAAGAGCACAGTGAGTCTGTGCACTAGTCTCAGCACTCCCGGCCTGTGTCTCTGCACCTACTCTCTTGTCTCTGTGCGGCCCACTTCATCTATTAATTCACACTCTTCTTCCTCCATGTGTCTGCTCCCATTTAGAGAGCAGTATCACTTCAGATACTGCATTCCTTGCTACTACCTGCTCAGCCAAGCCCAGCCTCAGTCTGATTAAGAATAAAATCCTAGATAACAAAATACAAATTATCAGAAAGCAATTCAACCTCATTCTAATACAAGTTGCAATAACACAAAATTCAAATATTTGGCATCCTTAAGGTCATATACTAACAAGGTTTCTGTATAGTAGTAGTAAAACTAATATGGAAATTCTAATTAAAAGATATTTCTACAGTGAGCTAGCCTAAATTTAAAATTTTTAAAGTAAAATATGCTACCATGAGGCTGTTTTCTGAATGACTGAATATTATAATTTAAAGAGGATGAAAAGTCTTGTGAAGATATTATGGTATCAATTTATAAGAGAAAGTTTACAACTTTAAATAAGAAACTATGCAGATATTATGATAAAATACCTTAAATTTCTTTGAGAAAATCAAAATATTTTAAAAGCATTACATGGATCAGTTTATTATAGTATCCATTTAGCACAGAAATGGAATGCATTTTATGTTCTAATTCCAGCTAGAAATTGGGGATCTTACTCTTCAAAAGTTGCTCAGCATTCTGACACATAAAATGAAGAGATTAATTTGACTTTGAATGTGGCAAGCTCTTATTCTTACTGTATTTTTTTCTTGTATGTAATGCATTCTGGTACATGTCTAAAAAGGGTTACCTACTCCAAAGTATAAAATCTATTTTTAAAATGTTTCTCCGAAATTTTACAGCTTTAGCTCACATGTTTAATCTTATAATCCACCTCAAATTAATTTCTGTATGATGTCAAATAGAGCTTGAGATTTATTTTTTCCATACATTTATATTCATTATTGAATTTTAAGTTAAAATTTTGGGGGTGAGAAACATAAAAACACAAGATACCTAACATCAGCACTAATTTTCTTTCCTTCACATTTTGCCAGGTTTCTTCTTGTTGTTGTTGCTTTTACTGTCCCTCACATCTCCACAAGAAGAGTCCAAATAGATGTGGACTACTATGGTTCACAGGTCTAGAGAAGGCAAACTGCTTTTGCCATTTGCTTCTGACCAAAGCCCACATTATTTGAAGATATTTGCTTGATGACTCAAGCTTAGGAAGTTTCTTAGGAGGTCTCATACAACCCAGAGTCAAGATGCACACTGAGCAAACTGCATCATCTGCTGCTCTTAAGAAACAGCACTGACACGTGATTTGATCTACCCAGAATTCCACCTTAGCAGCCATCTGCAAAATACAGTTGCCTCCCGGGTAGAGGATTGTGAATGAAAAAAAATACAAGCCATATCAGTAAACAGAGAATGCTGAAGCCATCAAGTCATCAGCCACTGCCGCCACCCCGCAGTGAAGACAAGCCTGCTGCCCAGCCTCTGCAGCCACTCACAGTGGTGCACTCTGAGGGGACTCAGAACAAGAAAGGACGTGATACTGGCCCTAGATAGCTAGATGCTTGTCAAAGGAATGAATTCAATGAGCCCAAACATTTGCTCCCTCCCATACATAGAAAAGCACTGATTTCTTTAACTTGAGATGTCTGGTCTTCTTCAGTTAACAAGTAATCTTTTAATGTTCAGACTACTTGGTCTTTGTTGTAAAACTCATATATCCTAGCTCCTCCCCTACCTCTTTGGAGCAGTTTCTCAGAGCCATCTGAGAGGCTGTCATCCCGGCTCAAGTCCCTCCCCCAAATAAAACTTAACTCTCAACGTTTAGGCTGTGCCTTTATTTCAGTTGACAGGGTCTAGAGCAGCCTCCAGGTCTCTTTTGAATAAAGTTAACACGTGCTATTTTGCAGAGCTTTTTAAAGTTCTACAAAATAAAATAACCAAGTAGAAACAAACACTTCAACATATCTAATTATAGAATCTCATTATTTTACCTAAATATTTTTAAATCTGCCATTTCTATTTACTATAAAGTACACACCAGCATTCTCACTTCAGGAAAACAACAGCTCCACTGTGATAAAAAGAAAATAAAAGCTGTGTGAGCGCATAATTTCATCTTGCCCAAGGCCTAACAAAAGAAAGACAACTGCTCTGTAGAGTTATTTAACAAAGCGAAAATACAAGCTGCACCTGTTAGCAAAGTCCAAAAAGTTCTCCAAATGACAGTTCACATTTCATCCTTTTCTAAAATCCCATTAATAAAATCAACCAACAGAATACAGTTGACATGTTTCATTTGTACTTTTATAGTATGGATATTAACTGGTTCACGGTCACGAAGTCGATAAAGTATTTTAGGAGAAACTAATACAATTTTGTGGTGGTGTCTATGACGTCCAGAGAATTTGACTTCCTGCCAGCAGTCACCAAGTCTGGCTCTGGGCAATCAGATATTGATACTGTTTCAAAGATTTTGCCTTCATCATGTTTGATTTCGATACAGCACTAGTGGAAAGTATTTCAAAATAGGGAGCTAATGTATAATTTCTGTGATTTTTCCATAAAACTCAAATACCTGGTACCAAGTGTTTTATTCAAAGAAACAAAAGGCAGCAACCAAAAGAAATTCCAATTTCTAGTTGTACTGCCTGAAAAAAGTTAGAGATCCAATTTGCCAACTATTTCTTTAAAATCTCTTTTGTTCTCATTCCCGTTGATTTCCCATTTTTCCTCCTCCTTAACTTTCCCCACTCTCCCTTCCCACTCTCTTCCTTAAACCTCCTTCCCTTTCTTCTGTCTCTTGATGGAGCTTTCCCTTTTCCTTCCCTCTCCCCTTTTATCCCCAGCTGTTCTCTTTTTCTCTCAGGACAATATCTTCATGCAAATACTCATCCCGGATTCTACTGTTCAGCCTCTAAAGATTTTGCCAATCTGCAGAGTAAATTGGTGAGGCAGGGGAATAGAGAAGAGCGTGTCTCCTCACACATTAAGATTTTCTATTCCTGTTACATACATATCACCTCTCTCAAGGAGTCTCAGGACATTTTAAGGTACTCAGCATTTCAGTGCACCTCCCACTAGTAGTTACCTGTCAATCAAACTTGACAGAAAGGCTGAGGTTAAGCAATTTTCTCAATTAAATTGAGGATAATAAGGAATTTGGCTTAGGGCTCTGTCTCCCAAATTAAAACACTTTCCCAGTGAACACCAAGCCTCTCTGAGGCTTTACGTGTACAAGCACATCTTACTCATCTTGAAAATCACTTTTACTGGCATTATCAACTTTCTCCACTCTTCCAAAACAAAGGATCTTGATTAAAACAAAGAAAATTAAACCTATGATAATAATTTTGTGCAGCCACTAGGTGAACATGCACCAGTTTTTTCTCAAAATAAATATAAAATTCTTATCACGATGGATTCTTAAAGAAATCGCTTCCAGTTACACTGCCTGATAAATACGTAAAAATATTAAAAACCCTTATCTCTATATCTACTTAGGGAGTAAAATTCTAGCTAATTTTGTGTAAAACATAGGGCTGCTAGGTGTTTCCTTGCTAGAATATAAAGAAGGTCACAATCTAAAATAATCTACATAAATTTTTAGATGAGATAAAAGTGAAATCCATGACAAGGAGATGACATAGTCTACATCTAATGAGTGACTCCATATACTCAATCCTACATGGTCCTACTGGGAACGTCACACTTAAAATCACATTTCGTCAGATGTGGAAGACTCAAAGGACAGCAAATGCCAGAGTAAGCTTCCCCATCTTATGAAAGACCACTCTAGGGCTACAACTGCCCAGGCCTTAAAAATTCTAAAGTCAAGTGTGATTTTACTACCTCTACAAAAGATCTATGTGCTGTAGTTTCCAAGGTGTAAAGACATATAAATTTTGAGCCTTAACTAGAAAGCCGTCTTCTTCAGGAAACTTCCCACAATGAGGTTAAAGCATTTTCCATCTTACATAATTTCAACTTTCCTGGCACTTTATTCGTATTTGATTTGGTGCTTAAATATAGCACTCAATGCCTGTTTGACTTCTTCGATGTCAAGCAAGCCTATCATCTATGCATGCAAAGGTTGTTCAACAGGTACTGTAACATTGAAAATATACTTTCGATCTTTATTTTCACGAAACGTTTTCTACTTTGAGAAGTGTGAAAATTTCTGATAGAAATCTATATTAAACCTGTTTTAGTGTTTTCCTCCTGTTTTGCTGGGTTTATTTAGCCAGTTCATATTTTCCCATGACCAATGGTCTCCTGGTTCCTCAAGACTACCAGGTGATTGAGAGAGGTGATTAGGCAGGCTTGCTGACACGGACTAAGTAAACAAGGGGAAGAAAATGTCAAACTGTTAAAAAAAAAAAACAAGATGTCTCTCTTAGGCCACAGCTGGCTCCTTGATTCCAAGGGCACAGCCAAGTAACAGGATGGTTTTTTTCCACAGCGGCTGCCTTAATCCCAAGGGCATAACCCAGTATCTTTTTCTTTGTTCTCTTTCCCACTGAAGCTCCTGTTCTAGGGTTGAGCTCGGCAGGAGGAAAGAGCCCATAACATGAAAAAAGTGATTGGCTTTTGCACCATCAGAATGAAGATAATGATGGCAGAGCCTTCCAATAAAAGACCCTCAGCCCAGCGGGTGATGGGGGGTACTGTCTCAACTAGCTACCTGGCTGAGCAATAAAGTACTTTTCTCACTTTGTTTCTCTGCCTCTGCTGAGAATACCTTCTCAACCGGCAGGCGAGGACCCATACTTTTGGTGGGCTTCCTAATTTGGAAATCTCTCCATCTGCTAACACAGCATTTCTACATTTTCCTAGTACCTGTCTCTATTATTCCATCCCCTACAACTAGTTATTCAAACTAATTTCTTTCTTTTCAAACCTTATGCCCTTTCCCACCAACTCTTAACTCTTAGAAAATAATGTCATCTCCTCATTTACAGAGAATATAGAATCTATCTGTACAATAGTGTAAGCTGCTGTAACAAAGGAGCTCCCCAACCCAGTATTTCAATAAGATAAATGCTTATTTGTTTCTGGCATAACATGCAAAGGGAGATAGCAAGCAGTCTAGGCTCTGCTTGGGGCAACAGCCAGGACCTCTGGCTCATGCCCTCAAGTGACGAAAACATGGTTTTCATCTGTGTCTAAGACTGCCTTCCATTTTAGTCACTTCCCAGCCAGGTGGGGAGAAAGGGGAATCGGGGCAAGCCACTTTATCTTTTCCAGACAATGCACACATCATTCCATTCACATCCCATTGGCCCGAATATGATTACAGAACCACATTTAGCTGCAAGGGAGGCCATGTACCTAGCTAAAATTCAGGAGGGTTCTATTACTAACAAGAATAAAAGGAAAATTAATACCAGAGGCAATTTATCGTACATCAAACCAACAGATAGCAATTTTTCAAACTATTTCCACAAATTGTCACTCTAACCCTAACCATAAACCACACACACACACACACACACACACACACACACACACACAAATGTATCTGGGTTCACACCCATTCCTTCTGACTCCCTTTGGTTAGTGGAGGATTTAATCATCCTCGTTCCATCTTGAATCTATCTTATTTCATTTTCTAGGGGCCTTTTCTATCATTTATTCTCTCTGTAACTTCAAATACTCTATGTCTGCTGGATCTTCCCCATCAGAATTTATACGTTTAGATCTCTTCTGTTTTCATTCTTCAATTTCTTTGAACTATTTTCTTCTATAACCCCCTTTATAAACTTAAATTCTCGTGAGATTCCTCTAAAATAGGGACGCATGCTGTTCCGTGAACTGACTTCATCAGAATCACCTTTGGAACCCTCTAAAAATTCACACACCTGGGTCTTCTCTTGGGGGAAGTCAATTCAGTAAGCCTAGCATGGTACAGAATCTATATTTTTAAAGCCTCCAGATGATCATAAGTGCACCCAGTTTGGAGCCCCCTGGTGTGCTCTCCATTTGTACTGCCTCACCTCCTATTCACACACCCAGTTCTGCTTCCATCCTTACTAGCCCACTCAGGAGATTATGAAAATCACATCTCTATCTATCTGCTGGGACAGGCTAGAAAACCACAAGCCAATCCTGACTCCTCTTCCTCCTTTTGCCCACTCACCATCACACTAACCACTGCTCACAGATATCTCCTCTGTTGCTAAAGATAAAACTTATTCATAGAAGGTAATGTTCACCGGTTGAAGCACTTCATGTGGTTTGACTCTGGTATTCGTCTTAATAACCTGAGTATCTGGTACTATCATTATCACCAATTTTTAAATGAGACACTGAAACCCAGAGAGGCTCACATAGCTCAGCATCACAGTGCTAATTAGGGGCAAACACCAGGATTTGGACTCACAGTCTGGTTCCTAGTCTATGGTCTTAACTCTCAAGCATTCCTCTAAACGCCTTCTTTATCCCTTAAACATCTCTCCAAGTTACTCAGAACTCATCAGCATACCCTGGACTACATCATCCCTTCCCCAGTTTAATAGAGTGGCCTCTAATTAGTCTCTAAGCCTCAACTCCCAGCACTTATCACACTTGTACTGCAATGGCCTGTTTCTTTTATTCCCCCATTAGAGTGTTTGAGGATAGAAAGTGTTTCTTTCATTGTGTTCCCAGCACCTAAAACAATGTCTGACACATAATCTGTGCTTAAAAACTATTTGTGGTATCAATGAGTGAAATAACAAATAAAAGTTTCCTTCCCCAAATATTTGCCAATCCTCACATTACTCCTCTTAAGCAATGGCCTCATTATACTTTACTCCTCAGTTTACGAACCATACACTCCGGGGCTTCATGGATTACAGATAGCCTAACCATCCACAGATAACACTTTTTAAAAGTCAGCAATAAACCTGACCAGGCTCTTAAACATTAGGAATAGCTAACATTATCAAAGCCACTGAAAAAGTTCTTTCTCATTTTATTTGCTCATATTATACAAAGTTTGGCTTGTAATAGACTTGCAGCCTCAGCTTCGACCTTACAAAAGTCTTCTGGGAAAGAAAATAGTTCTTGACAGCTAGCTTCTGTAGCTGGAGAAATGCCACAAAAAATCTGAATATGCTGCTGTTCCTTAAAATAAAACCCTCTCTCATTCATGTAATTAGTGTTGCTTTGGAAGCATTATTTCCGTGGATAAGTGCAGCATAATTCATGCAATGTACAAATCCCATCTCCAATTAGAATTTTAACATAATCTATTGCCAAATTCTATCCTCCAAGAAACTTAACAAAAGTGAAATGTTTTTAATTTATATAAATGACACCAAAAAAAAATTATGTTTTGTTTGGAATTGCTTATCTCATCGTCTTAGGGCCTCTTTATTTCAAGTGGTAATACTTTGACTAACTGCATTTTATCTCATATTCTAATTTCACTTTATTTCCCAATCCCTAGCTTAATTTAGATGCCTTTGGGAAGGGGGGTGGGAAGGGACAGACTGAGAGTTCAAAATTTATAGATACTGACAGGCATGTGTAGAATAGATAAACTGTGTAGCACAGGGAAATATATACAGGATCTTGTTATAGCTCACAGCAGAAAAAAAAGTGACAATGAATATATGCGTTCATGTATAACTGAAAAATTGTGCTCTACACTGGAATTTGACACAACATTGTAAAATGACTACAACTCAATAAAAAAGTTTAAATAATAATAATAATAATTTAGATGCCTTTTATTAATACAGTCTATTCAAATCTTATATCATTTTTAAAAAACAGAAATGTACCGCCAATCTACTGTGCATTCAGCCCTGTTTTAGGTATTGAAAAATCAGAAATAAAAAGATGATAGGATTGACACAACATTATAAAATGATTGTAAATCAATAAAAAATGTTAAAAAAAAAAAGATGATAGGAGATTCCTCCCCTGAGGGAGCTTATATTACAGGAAGGGAGAAAGACAGCAAACAAGCAAATGAACTGGATACTTTCAGAGAGTAGTAAGTGTTAGAACAAGGATAGGGGCAGAGTGATGGAGAGGCAACTGTGCCAGGTCAGGGCGTGGGCAGGCCAGGGGGGCTGTTTTAGACAGGACAACCAGACAAGGTCTTCCTGAAGGGATGATACACAACTTCAGATGGGAAAAAGGTCAGCCAAGTGTATACTGGAGGGAAAAGTATTCTAGGCAAAAGTAATGCAACAGGAACCTCAAATACTCTTGAGAAAGGGATGAGCGTAGCATGTTTGACTGATGGGGAAAAAGTCAGTAATAATAGAAGAATAGCAATTTTTAAATCACATGGCCTTCCACTATATTTGATTTTATTTTCTCTAAGAAAACACATACTCACAATGTTCACTGTAAGCTTACCAAGCTACCAACATGAACCCCAAGTACACAGAGTTGGGAAGAGATGTGCAGTGGCATACCATCACAGAGCATTTCAACAGACTAATAGCCTCGAGAACATAAATAACGTAACAATAGTACAGTGTAATTTTAAAAACCAGGAAATGACGTCTCCAGATTTTATTTATCTTTAGTTTTAGCAGCACTTGTTTATGAGTTTATACAATGTAATTTTTAATAATGGCTGTATTTAATAATTGGGTGATAAAACACCTTAGAATTTAAGAAGTGGTTTTGCAGGCTGGTCCAGGCCAGCTCCAGCACACCACTCCTGCATGCTCTCCCTGACTCGGGGCTCTTTAACCTGCCCGGAAGCCACAGATGGTCTACAGGGACATTTAATTTTGTGTCCAGCTCCCTACTGCCAAATGGTTTTTCCCATTTCCCCATCACTCACCTGAAAACAAACAGAAAAAAAAAAAGAAAGAAAGAAAGAAAAAGAAAAAGGAAGTAATGATTTGTAAATATATCCTTTGTGGCATATATCCTGGGAAGTAAGCTGAGTTATTTAACTTTCAGGATTTCTCATGTATTAGTGTTAAGATTAAAAACCAAGTTTCAAGGATTCTATACTAGCTCTTGGCAGTAACAAACTAATAACAGTGTTCAAAAGCAATCATATAACAAACAAATTTAATACTAAGATTACTACGATGCTTTTAAAAATACCTAAGCATCCTAAGCATTGAGATAAAAGCTAATGTTTGTGTGACTAGATGGCTAAGCAGAGCATAACTTTTTAAAATGCTAACTTTTTTTTTGCAAAAGCAAAGTACACAAGAATGCTAAGTAACCAGTATCACCATGTTCCAAGTTGATAAATACAAGAGCATTGCTAAAACTGTAGCATACTAAATACTGGCTTATAATGAGTCTATAATTTTATTTTTTTCTACCTTTACCCACGCCTTCACTATCACTCTTCTAAATTTAATTTTGTTAACAAAGAATTTACCAAACATTAAAAATTGTCACTATCTGTTGGAGGCCTGGAGCAGATGTTACTATTTTGAAGTGGAGACAAACACACACAAGCAACACGTAATACTACTCCTAAGATTGCAAAAAATTAAGGAGGGTTTACAGATTGGATCTCTAATCTGTAAGAGGATATATATGTATATATAAATTTATTATGTAAATGAAACCCAAAAGTATTAAAATTACAATGGTTTTTAAATAGGTACTTCAGTTATATGCAAAACATACAAATGACAAAAGATCATGGGCTTACACAGGGATGATTACAAATAGTTTTCTTTAAGAATAATTTGTCAATGTCACTATTTTGGCACATGTTTTACTCATATCAAAAGACAGATGTACAGTTTTACATATGGAGGGTTGTTTCAAATGAGCTATTCATAGTATCATAAAACCCAGGCTAATAGCCAAATTGGCCTGAAGGCCTTACTAACAAATGTAGCTTTCAAGAACAGCAAAAGAAATGGCCTGGATACTCATTAAACGGACAGAATTGACTATAATTCACTAACTCCCTAGTGTGGTACTACATTTTGTCTTAGAATAAGGATTGCCTTTGGCTATGGCGTCTACTCCAAAATATGGACATAGTGGACTGCTCATCTTTCACTTAGCTTATTACACAGATGGAGCATTCAGTTATGTGTAGTTTAAGGAACAGATTATGTTCTAAATCACAGAAACTTAGACACTGAAAGGCAAGAATGAGTTATATGTGATAGAGGAATCGATATGAATTAGAGGTTTTGCAATATAATAAAACCTGCGAATAAAAAATAAATAAAATTTACTAAATATTAGAAATGTTAACCCAACTAAAGTTTCAGGAAGAAAAAAAAGTTAACTTAATAATTTATTAAAAGAAAAGTATGATTAAAAATTAAACATAGTCATCTTAATCGAGTGATCAACGTTAACATCACTAATAATATGACACGTTGATACGACAGAGTCCCTGGTAAAAAGCACTAAAAAGGGCCTTCTTCCTCCAAATTCACAACCTCAATTTACTCATAAGAAAGGTTACCAAGCTCCAACTGAAAGTGTTCTACAAAATACTTGACCATTATTCATCTAAAGTATCAAAGTCACAGGAGACAAAAAAAAAAAGACAAAGGAACTGACAGGAACTCGCAGAGATTGGAGGTGACTAAAGAGCCATGGTAAGTAAATGCCATGTAGGACTCTGGATTGACTCTTGGAACAGAGAAACAACACTGAGGAAGCAGGATTAAAGTCTGCAGCTTGTTAAGAGTGAAGCAGCAGTGTTAATTTCTTTGCTTTGCTCATTATACCACCATTATGCGAAGTGTTTAACTTTAGGGAAGCTGAGTGAAGACTATATTGGGAACTTTCTGAACTATTTTTGCATATCTTCTGTAAATCTAACATTACATCAAAATTACAAGTTTAAAAAATACATGAAATTACAATATACAAAATAAAGAGAAAATGGAAATCCCATATTTTATCATCAAACAGAAGAAACATTTGCTTGTTGATTTGATGGTTGTTGATTTGACTTGTCACATTCTCTTTTTCTTTTCTTTTCTTTTTTTTAATGCTAAGTCTCTGAACACTCACCTTTGGCAAGACTGAGCAAGCTGGAGAAGGACACATTCTGCAACCCGAGTGCCAAGCTTCAGATTCCATCTCTACCATTTATTGTGTGACTTGAGGCAAATAAATTAACTTCCTGTGCCCAGTTGCTTTGTTGTACAGATGGGGAAGAATAATATTGCCAAAAAGAGTTGTTGTAAAAATAAATGAATGTATGCAAAGCACTTAGAACAGTGCGTGCAAAAGTCAGCGCCGTTTGACAGAAATGTCAAAACAGTTTGGAAGCACAGTGCTCTCTCCCACTCTACAAACTGAAGGGGTTCAGAACAAGCCTCCCCAAAATGTACCACCTTGGCATGTACATTATTTTGAACTAAAGGAAATCCAGACCCTGCTGATTCAAGAGAAACTTCTGTCCTTCCCTTAACTACCTAGAAGAATTTAAATTGGAGGTCTTTCCCAGAATTAATATTATTACCAGAGATAAATTTTATCTGAGTGAGACTAGGGACCTTAATTACAGCCAGAAACCACAAGTAAATTAAGATGTCTGAAACACAGAGTGAAAGGTGGCACTGAATGAGAGAAAACTAAAGGAGAAAAAAAAAACAACTAAGTCACATAGAACTTTGTAAGCAGCGTATGGAATGTGGCCTTTATCCTAGCAACAATTAGAACCCATTGAAGGAGTGAAGGGTTTTGAGAACAAAAATGTTAGAATAGAATGGTCAGATCTGCATTTTAGAGGACTGGCTCTAGGGAATGCTCTCAGAAATGCTTTGATTTGAAAAACAATTACTGAACGTCTATTCTATTCCTAGGAACAAAGCTAATAACCAAAAACAAGTCATATGCCCTTCCTCCTCTAGCCGACCACAAATACACACCCAGCACCACAACCCACACCACATCTCCATCTACTGTTGCCAGGTAGGGTAAAATTTCTTTCTATTTTGGTGCTATAATAATTTTATTTCATATTAGTCAAATTCTTTTTTTTAATTGAAGTATAGCTGATTTACATGTTATGTTACAATGTTATGTTAGTTTCTGGTGTACAGCATGAAAAAAAAGTTTTTTTCTTATCTGAGTGACCCATCTGTATGGCAGAGCAAACATCTCATTACCAAATATCTGCACTTCTTCTCACTGTCCTGTGAATGGCCCTTCTTCCAATTGAAGCCCCAGTCCCTCTTCTCACTCCTCAGCTCAGGATGGCATATATACTCCATTTTACCCTGTCTTTGAGTCCCTCATGTATGTGGGATTCCTGCACATACAAAATGAAATCTGTTTTTCTCTTGTTAATCTGCCTCATGCCAACCTGATGATTAGAGCAGTCAAAAGAAGCCTTGAAGAGTAAAGGAAAATTCTTTACCCCAACAAAAGCGAAATGGAATAACTCTTTCCCTCCCTTTATTCCTCTGCTATAATGAAGCTGACATTACTGGAAGCTGGCTCATCTAATCAAATATTTCTACTGGAATTTTGACTCCTGAAAGCATAACATGGAAAAGGGTAGAAGGTTCCCAGCCCGGGCATTCCACACAGACTCTCCCCAGGGAGAAATCAGGCTACGTGCTCAAATGCCTACTTTTTGGTTTCCTGGCCATCTTCCCACCCTGGATCTCCAAAGCTCCTGCTGCTCTGTGAACCATCACATGCTCTTTCAACAAAGCCCTTTGCTGCTTAAGTTTAAAAATGTTAGTTTTGATTGTTTTCAGACAACAACAAACACTCTGTGTGTATGCCCGGATACTTTTATTCAATGATCCAATTCCTAAAGTCTGGCAGGAGAGATGCCCCTAAGTCTTGCTTCTGAAAATGTCCTCAACTCACACTTTGATCGAAAAGAAATGAAGTTTGTTGAGTTGGTGTTTGAGATGATAAGTTAAAGGGAGAGGAAATCTCATTGGAATGTAGGCTCCTTGAGAAAAGAGACAGTTTTTCAGCCATGTCTCAATTGCCTATCATGCAAGTTCTCTCCAGTCCCAGTACAGATAGTAAACAAAGGTGGATGCCTATTATTCATGGGGATTTAATTGACTGCTATGACAATACCTATTGGTTGGACTGGTCCAAAAATGGCCCATAGTTTGGGTTTGTTCTCAAGACAATTCATTTTACACTAAACACTAAAATTCAATCTATACCCTTCTATGGGTACCTCACAAGAAGACGCTGATGCTAGAGAATGGTCATGGGTATCTTTGTGTTTTGCATGTGGGAAAAATTATTTGAGAAGATGGAATAATTACTGAAGGGCCTAGATCACCATGTAAATGCAGTGTTACCCATGTGATTGACAAGAACTCGAAACAAATTTACTGGCCTTATAAAAAAAACTCTTAATTAAAAATTTCGACTATGAGATTACAGAATTAAACAACCCCTTAGGCTCAGATTGGGGAAGATTCACCAAAAACTATAAAATAACACTGAAGGAGTCAGTCACTTGAAAGAACAAGCAACAGTCTCCACAACACTTTGTGAATTTAATGTAAATATTCCTAATCAAGAATTAAGAAGTCTAATCAAGAACCATACATTAGCGTGATAGATTTATAGATATTCTCTCAAGGTGAATACTGTATTTTTTTAATTTAGCCTATTGTAATTCCGATAATTGCTTAGTTTGGTATTTTACTATAGACTTGCTGGATATTTATACAACTGCAAATTGCTCAGAAAAAGTAGAAACAGTAATGAAGATCCTTTAAAAACTGTAGCACAACTATAAAATAGTACCAAACATGGGAGATTGCAATGGTAAATATAGATCTAAAGAAACACTTTATTTTAAATTTTCCCTAGCGCCAAAAAGAATGAGTACTCTTCCCCCTCCCTTTAGCATTTTCCTTAGAAAACTTGAAATTGGAACTGCTTAAAAGAGATGTGTATAGATCTTTGTAAAAGCTTAATAAGCCTCGTGTCAATTCTGCATCCTGGGGTTGTATTTCTTGGAGTCCTCAGAGTCATTTCTTTAAAATCTGAACTTCCAGGAGGATGGATGGCACTTGCCTCCCTGTCTCTGTGGAAATTTAAGCCTAGGTGCTTGGCTTCATGATGTGACTTGCTGCTTGTCATAAAGATACAAGTTGTTTTGGGTTTTACTTTTGTTAAAGACAATTAACGTGTATGTAATGGATTGTATCTGCCTAGCTATGGAACAGGGTGAGATTCCTGTCTCCCTTTGCAATCTCCTTAGCAGACTGCCTGTGATGTGCATCTTCAGCTTGACAATGTTTATTCAATAACAAAACTTTTTCCTTCTTTTCTACATAGAGAAGATTCACTGGAATGGCAGGAGATTTCATTTCTAATTATATTTCTCCAACCCAAATTAGCAGTAATGGGGTACAATGGGAATAATTCCTATAGAAGCTAGCTAACTTCTCTCTGAATAAACTCCTGCCCAGTTCTGGAAAGCCATGTAGGATACGCCGTCAGTGCAGAATCATTAAATAAAACATAAAGTGATCAATATAAGCTATCAGCAGTTCTGAGGGAAAAAATAAAATAGAACTTCTGAATAATGTGTTTTTATGTTAATACCAAAGTAGGATGCACCAGAGAAATGCAATTCCAACATACAAGGGAAGAGTGTCCTTATGACATGGAAGTAGACAATGAAGCACAAACACGTGGAGGGAATTATAATATGATAAAATAAATCTCCAAATTGGAGATGACTGGAGTCATGTCAATTTAAATTCATTTTTTACAACATTCTGTAAAAATGCTGAAAAACCTTTCAATGTTAAAGGTGGTATCGCTGTCAAGAGTGAGTGATCACAAGGTTTGAGTGCCTGGATATATGTCTTGTACAGTGGAGAAAGAGGTGTATTCATGGTGCTTTGTAAAGCTAAAAAGGCCTGTGATGGCCAGTTGTTTGCAGTGCAGGTCATCAGTGAAAGACATTTGCACATCTGTTTTTCTATTCTTCTGTCCAGTGGGGGCAAAATAAAGAACATTTCCTAGATTGTGGTCTGTATAACACCAGGGTCCCACAAGACATTATTATATACTCTGTGAGAAAAAAAAGGGGAGGAGGGAGGAGGTTCTGTGGTCAAATAAATCTCCGAATCCCTCTCTTGAAGTTTTACAATCTAGGTAAGCATAGGAGGAGACAAGCTGTAAACAAATCCAGTTAATTAGAACTCCCAAAATTATCTGACCATGAGTTCTCCTTCCTTTTCTTCTCACCCATTCAAATAATAACAATAATGATCATAATCACGATCACTTATTGGGGACTTACTGTGGTTCACAGTTCTACGTACCACTTAAATGTAAGACTCACTTAATCCTCATAAAAACCGTCTGAGGAACATGTTATCATCATCATCTCCATTTTACAAATGAAGAAACAAGCACAGAGGGGCTAAGCGCACGGTCACACCTCTCGCAGTGGAGGAAGAACCTGAATCCAGAACACCTGCCTCCAGCGACGTTGCTCCGCTCCGCTCCTCCGGCAGCGAGCTGTGTGTGCTCAGTGCGTGCTCAGTGGGTGCATTCCCTCCGGAAGGCTGCTGCGTTCACATCAGCTGTTTGAAGTGGTAGGAAAGGAAAAGGCCTCCCTGATGCTGAAACTGTCTGCTGATTCTGTCTAAGAAATCCTGTAGTTTGCTTTCTCTGCCTCACTGCATTTGTGCTAAGTAACCCCCAAACTTCTCCCTGACAGTCTTTATAATTGTTTTAACCCAGACGCTACGCTCCAGGAAGAAGGTAGAGGCCCGATAACCTCAGAAGAATGGACAGACCCTCGCAGTTCCTCCGTGACTCCAGAAAGATTCATCGAGGCTAAGGGGGATGCAGCAGTACCCTGCAGTGCACCCTGATGGTTATCACCTTTTCTGTTCTACCTAGTTTTTTTCTGTGAAACTTGAAGGCCCCAACTCGAAGATGGATTCACAATCTCTATCTCTAAGGCGTTAGCCTGCTCTGACTCCCTTTTGCCTGGCAAAGCAAGCTGTTCCTTTTCTCCCAAAACTCTGCCTCCGAGTCTCAATCTGGCTTTCGGGGTGCAAGATGCCCGTTTTGCAGCAGCAAGTTCTCATTTACTCCTCTGAACAACTTCCATTCCAAGGGTTGGTTGGAGATCCGTTCCCTGGTTTCCAGATCTGTCAGCTGCGCTGTCGACATTTCATTGTCCCTTCCCGCTGCATGTTGGCAACGCGTCTCGACTTGGTCTTCCACAGCACTGTCTTCCGTGTCCTCGTTCAGGTAACAGGAGTAATACTACCTGCCTTACAGGCCGTGGTGACGCCTAAATAAAGACCAGAGGTGAGGAGGCTTTTGAACGGCAGCCTGTGCATAGCAAGAGCTTGGTGAGTATTACTAATGACCATCATCACCACCTATGTTACTGCTGCTGTTTTGCTCATTGTTTCAGACACAGTCAGCATCTGTGTGGGCGTGGAGAACAACAGATGGACAACAGATGGGTAACAGCCTTTGACTGCTCAGGGTATGAAGTGACAAAGAAACAAGGGTCTTCATACCTACTTTCAGAAAAGCAAGATTTTTTCTTTCTTGCCACAGGGCCTAGCCATTCCTTTCTCCAGTCAAGTTTCTATAGGCGGAAAGTCCCTTGGAATCAAACAAAAGTAAATTATCAATCTCTCTTTGGTTTTTGTTTTTTTTTTTCTTTTTCTGTTCTGACTTTTTATATTTGCCTCTGTTTTTATAGACGATTTTATGTTAGAAGATGGGAGCGAGTGCATTAGAGAAAGCCAGTGAGATGGTATTTTTAACCAAAATCAGGGAATTTTGCTTTTAAAGGCTATTCAACAAAATTTGCATCTTCTAAAAAAACTGAGATTTCTTTCCAGTTTTTTACTTAAAACTCAAGGAAAATTTCTTATTTGAAGAAAGCGGTTATATAAGTTCAGTGATGTTCCATTCATGAATTTCAAAAAAACCTAACATCTGCTTAGTGACACGGACTTTTGAAGAACTGCGTGGGCCAGCAGATCAAGTCACGGCCAGCTGTTGGTGTGCATCCCTTGATCTATAGCGCGGTGGGTCGTAACTGGATTTCCTCCCACTCTTTGGATCTGCAGCTGACTTGCTCAGGGCCTGGGCAGTATTGGCCTTCCAGCCTAGAGCAGTGTCTCTCAACAGGGCTTTGGTGACAGGGCCTCACCACCTCATTCCCACAGAGATTCTGTTACTGCTCCTCCCATCACTACCTAGAGAGGCAGTGTTGCTGAAAAGTAATAAATAATAACAATTACCACAACCAACACTTGCAGGGCTTACTCTGTACCAGGCACTGTTCTAAGCACTATATACAACATTATATATATATGTGTGTGTGTGTGTGTGTGTGTGTGTGTGTGTATAAAATACATATACTAACTCATTTAGTTTCATTCTTATAGCTATCCAATGACTTAGGATCTATCATTAGCCTTATTTTACAGCTGAAGAAACTGAGGCGGAGAGAAGTGAAGAAACTGGCCCAAAGTCACGCAACTAATAAGTGGCACAGTTAGTAAATGGCCCAGCAGAGATTCAAATCCAGGCATCCCTCCAGAGTTCTTGCTCTTAACCTCAAGGCTGCGCTGAATGAGGGTGCTGTGGAATTCCTTAGGCAAGTGACAGATGGGGTGGAGAGGAAAGCTGTCATCTCTAGAGCCTGTTCTCCTTCTAGCTACCTACCTAAGAGTAGCCTTAGGCAGAGTAACTCTGTTGGTTTGCTGATGATACTTTTCAGTGTCAGTGAAGACTGATGGGAAAGAAATTTAAAGCCTGAACCAACAGGATTTGGAAACTTGATGAATGGAGAGCGAGTTAGAGCCTGTTTGGCAGACCTCACTGTTAACAGAAATACAGAATCAGATCTGCCTTCAGGGACCTTGAGTTGCATTCAGGAAAGGCGAGAATAAAGACACGCCATTTCAATTCAATGAGGAAAGTACTATGATTTGCTCCAGGTGTTGTAGGACAATGGTGGAGCACTGACCCAGCTGGGTGAGGAAAAAGGATCATCAGGGAATGCTTCAAAGAGCAAAATCCATTTTCTAGGATTATAAACCAATAAATCCAGTATTTCCCCTTTATAATCAATCAACAAAAACATTTTTAAAATGTTATCTCTGCTTGTCATAGGTAAACAAAAACACTGAAACTTGTATTAGAGTGATTCTAGTTTTGTTTCCTAAGCTATCTATTAATCTGAAGTATTTCTATCAAAATGTCTTATCCACAAACTTTCTGGTTTTTGCTTTTCTGTGTTGTGGGTTTTTTTTTTTAACCAGAAATGAGCCATACGAACTCTACATACTATCTAAATATATTCTTACCCTTTTCCATATGGTAATCTTAAGAATATTCATCACCAGATAAGAAACACAGCTGCTACTCTTTTAAAAAAAGAGTCGTGAGTAATGGTTTAGTCTACATTTCTAAACATCAGGTGTTCCAAAAATCTTAAGAGAGTCAGGTTATTTTTATTGTCCCTAAATGTTTTAGGCACAATGCAGTTTTCACCATTTAAACACTTACATTAAAATTATTCCCATAATTCACAAATTGCACACTACTGTATAAATTTACCTAACTCCTTTAAAAAAAGACTAATCACTACCAAAAATAATTCGATAATGTTAATGATATCTAGAATCAAGCTATACCTTGGAATTTATCTAAAAATTGGATTTCTGTGTCTGCATCGTTCATACTCTTGTGATAAAAAGTATGACTCACTGAACTGGAGGCTTCAAATACGCAGAAAAGAAAATCTAACATGACAAAACACAGTAAGATGAAGAGGTTGGATACATACAGGCTTTTGAAGTTACCACTGGAGATGTGATCACTAAGATCAGGGACTCAAATAAGGATGGAAAAATGGCACAGTGAGGAAAGAACCAGACTGTAGTGACCCAGAGAGCCCAATTCTAGTTTGAGTTTTGCCACCTCCCAAATTCAGATCCTCAGCTTCAGCATGTATAAAATAAAGCATCAGACTAGATGATCACCAATGTCAAACTACAAAATCTAAGACTCTAAACTCTGCATTTGCTGCCTTAATGTTGTCAAACTCCGCACTTTTTGTCATGTGGGAAATTGCACGCTTTTCACTATTAAGCATTTTAATCTAAAATTTCGTATGGTTTCAGATCATTCAACTTTTTTCTAAACCAGAAATGGGCTGCATTTTACCGGCTGCAGGACAGTTGATCACAGCAATGCTCTGGGGAAACACCCGAGAGTCAAAATTATGATGATTAAGCTACAGAGTACTTCAACATTTCAAAATCATGAGAAGGAGAAACCAGCAAAGGGGACCTGGGTAAGAGAAAAGGAAACCTGGGAGAGGGGACCGTGGTAGCAGGTGACCCACTGCACCGAGAGCTGCTGACGAGGACTGGCCACAGTGAAGTGGGGGCCCAGACAGCTGGAGAACTGGCTCAGATTTCACCTGTGCGTGATGGGGAACACAATATCAGAAAAAGTCTGGGACTTAAGTCATTTTTTCACTGAATATTTGTTGACATCCCAGCACAATGTTAGGCACTGGGGATACAATAAGCAAAAGAAACACAGCCTCTCCCTTATAGAATTCAATCTAGCAGGGTTTATGACCTATCTGGGTGAAATCGGTACTTCAAAAAAGCAACAGCTGAGGTGATTTAAAGATCCTTAGCCAATTCTAGGTAGCCGCATTACATATCACACTGTCCCATGCTGGAGAAGAATGCAACATTCTGATGAATGGTTCTCAGTGAAAACATCTACACACACCTCATTGCTGGCGCAATAGTTACAGATAAAGCACAGGTTTTATTTGAGCAAAGGCAGTCAACTGAGCTACACACATATTTTTTTAAAGAAATGCATCTAGCTTTGGCATTTCAAACTGAGACATGACACTGGAAGGCTAGATGCTGGGATAAAAAAATTGTAAATTATAACATTTCAGCATAAATTTTTCTTTTTTCAGATAATTCATTTCTCCAGACTGGCTATCTTCTTATGTGATATTCCTGTGCACTGGTATTTGCCAACTTCCAAACTGAAAAAATTCCAAGGAACCAAATGCCCTTCAGTGAAAGCAGGAGAAAGAAAAACAAAATTTCAAGGGTAATGCTACAAGTTCTTTTAAAATAAAATAGTTGGGAGTCAAATATAAATAAATACATGCATAATCATGTAATTTCTTTCTTACTAATTTTATAAATTTTTATACTTACAGTGAAAAAAAAAAAGAACTTCAGGTAATCGCGCTTCCCTCAGGGAAGACCACCGTTACATCAGACCTTTTTTTCAAATCTTCCTAAGCCACAGTGTCATTTCACTAATAGATCCCATGGAGAGAGACACTTACTTCTCAGATTTCACAGGGTTGTTGATTCTGAAGAGTATGTATAAGGAAGTTGGCCAATTAATCAAGAACATTTCAAGCTTTTCAATATTTCCTAATTATTAAAGTTTTAATTCTTGTTTAAGTGGTGTCCTGTATTCTATTTCTAATAAAATGTTTAGCGGAATATACAGAAACATGTGCAACTGACTGGTGTCCAAAAAAAGTGTAATATGATACTGATTCCATGATTATTAAGAAAATATAATCCTTCCTTCCACATCTCTGGCACAATTCTTAAAATGTCAAAGCACAATCCTCATTTAATTCTGTCAACAATATTTTGGAGGGAAAAGCATTTGAGTGAATGAATGAGGAGATGCCTGGGATCAACTGTGTTTGTGGTGTAGCAATAATAGATGAGTTTTGAACAGGGCTGACAAGTCAAAGGGTGGGAACAGCTTCAGCAAAGGAGATGATGTGGCTGTGGGAGGGGCAGCGAAACTACTCAGAGAAGGCTGTGGGGTCTGTGATCTCATAACTGTTTTTATCTAACTCACTAGTATTATTTCCCTGCCCACGCTGTCAAGCTGCTCTCCTCTTGTGAGAAAGGTATCAGTGCATAAAACTAAGTTGGCATGAGATGTTTTGTCAAGAAAGCCACTACCAATGTGCTCATCTACCCTAAATTTCCTTCTCTCCCCTTCTACAAAGGCAACTATGTCTGTGGTTTCAGTACTCAACATTGAATAAAATTACTAAGTCTCCAACAAAATCTAGAACCTATTTCATGTCCTCTACTTTTGAAGTCAATAAAAAATGGATATATTTCTATAAAAAATTAATGCGTCAAAATGTCATTACCTAAAGGGTCCAAGTTTCAAGTATTTGGAAATATTAAAAACAAAGGATTATTCATCCCTTGTGAGTTAGGTGTTCACTGTACTTTTGAGAAATAAAAACTTAGAGAACATTCTCTAATTATTTTGAAAGGAAAAGTAGATTGACAGAAGCTTGCAGCTATTAGTTTAGCTCTCTTTAGTTTGCTAGGTTGAAAGAAGAGCAGTCCTGCTTTAGAATGAGTTGAACGTCATCTTTTTCTAGTGCTAGTAACGTAACTGGTACCCCACTTACATCCCCTAGGCTTTCACCTCCACATCATGAAGGCTGCCCACTGTGAACACCTGAAGCTCTCTGCCTGAAGGCTTTTCTCTGGCTACAGGAAATGTGTTCAACCTGCACACAGAACAAACCAGACATACAGAATCAACACCCACAGAAGCAGCTCGCGACAAATGATGAGGAGTAGCGAGATATACCTGGCTTCCCAGTGTGATAGCTCTAAGGTGTGCTAAGTCCATTTGACCTCCCCGAGTTCCTCTGCGGGCCTGAGCCCTTTGCTGTATCCAGTGAGTAGGCTGACGGCACACTGTTTAGCGTCTCCTCTCCCTCACCCGCTCCTCCATGCTTGGTTCCTGGGGTCGCCTCCCAAATGAACTACTCTGCACATAAACCACTGTCTCCGGGTTCGCTCTGAGATAACCCCATCCAAAACATGTGGGCAGAATTTATGCTTCCACTGTATACAGACTTTCAAGTGAGGGCCAGAGTTCACATATAAATATAAACATAAACAGGTTAGGTTCCGAAAGGCTCTTAATTAGCCCATGCATTTGGCAATCAGGGGTTATAGTAGGGTTTCTGTTTCTCCCCATGAGGGATTAATAGCCAAGAGGACTGCTCTCCCGCTTTAAAGAAGGAAAAAAAAAAGATTTATATGTGAAAATAGGTATTTTCTGACACTGGACAATAGCTAGAGCAGGACTGTGACCCTTGAGAGGAGAAAAATAAATGAAGTGATCTTTATACTTTCTCCAAATTGTTGCCTGGAGGCAGCTTTAGAGCCACAGGGAAGGAGAAGCCTAAGGAAGCTCAGGGTCTCACAGTGTCCTGCAGGTGGGAGATGAGAGTTCAGGAAGGCTAAGGCAGCTAGACTTCCTGGGGAAGGCTACCTGGAAGGGGCGAGCAGCCAAGAAAGAACTCCCGAAATCTGATGAGAAAGCCCTCTGAGGCATTGCCGGGGACTGACCAGCACCATCTGGGTTAACACTCCACATAACCAAGGAAAAGACCCTCCTGAAGAAATTCTCGAAGCTCAAGCCAGCCTGGGAATAGTTTGCCTCTTCACAGGCCAGAGAGGAAAAAATTGATAATCCATGGAACTTGGATAGAGTCCTCAGAGAGCTATCACCTGAGTAGTCAGTTAAATTAGCCCTAGATGAAAGGCGACTGTGGACCTGCCAAACTAAAGCACGGAAGCAAGATTTGAAAAGATCAGTGCGATCCAAAGTAGCTCAATTATATGCTAAAACAGAGCACGACACTTCTATCCCCCTGGCTTTCATGTCTACATCATCAAAGAAGAAAACAACACAATGTTCGAAATATTTCGTATCCAATAAAAAATTGCCAGGTATGCAAAGTAGCAGAAAAAATATAACTCCAAAGCAGGAGAAAAAAAAAATCAGTCAATAGAAACAGACCCAGGAATGGTAGAAAAGATAGGATTAGCAGGAAGGACTTAAAGCAGATTTTAAGAATTTCACAAGTGTGCATACAAAGAAGGTATGCACATAATGAGGTGAGAAATGGAAGATATAAAAAAGATCCAAATGAAACCTCTGATTATGAAAATTCAGTGTCTGAATTGAATTCCAAAGAATGAAACTCAAATGCTTCACTGTCCTATGAGGCCCATGGGATTTCACTGACTACTCTCCCATCTCACCCCAGGCCTCAGGGACTTTGCACTGGCTGCAACCTCTGCCTGGAGCACACTGCCCAGATTCGGTTTGACTTGTTCCCACATTTACTCGAGTCTGTGCTCATATGTCTCCTTCTCAAGGAGGCCATCCCTGACCAGACCATTTAAATCTGTATCATTCTCCCTACTTCTCAGCCTCTTTCCCTGCTTTATTTTTCTCCATAGAATTTTTCACCATATAACTTGCTCTACTTTTAACACATGTGCTTTGGGGTTTTTTGGTCAGTTTTCCTCACTACACTATAACCTTCATGGGGGCAGGGATTTTTTTTCCTGTGGTCACTGCTATCTCCCTAACATCTATAGCAGCTCCTGGTACATAATAAATGTTCAAAGGATATCTGTCAAATGAATATTTTAGAAAAATAACTCTAGCTCCAATGTATATTTATTGTCTATTATGATACAGAAGAAATAGAAAATACGGTTTTATAAAAGTATGATGTAACATATCACTTGGTATTATATCTTCTGTCATCAATATGTCTCTTCATATTAGTGACAGTATGTTCTCAGCATTTCCCTCCTCCTTTTCTTTCTTACTAATAACCCAAGACTATTTCTTCCCTCCCCTGCTCAATGCAGAAACCAAAACAAAGACTCCAAGGATCTAAGGGAAATGCAAAACAGAAAAATTTGGTTGCCATGCAAACTTTTTGCCTTCCTGCTCCTAAAGATTAGTTAAAGCCATATTTGTGAGAAGGAGAGAAGAAAGTTCAGCAGTTACTAACTAAAAAAGAAGGAAGGGCTGAGGTCTCAGCAATGGGAGAACACAGGACCATCTGAAGGAGCACCAAGAAGCTAGAAAGAAGAGCTGCTCCCTTCTGATAAAATGGAACCAAACAGAACCAGGTAGGAATTCCCCTATTAGACGAGATTTGAAAAATTAAAGAGCAGTACTGACTGGTGAACACGGAACTGGAATGCAAATACAATTTTCTTTGCCTAAAATCTATTTCATGGCACAAGGAATCTCATGCCAAAGACTTGGATAAAATGAGGGACCTAATCTACTCAGGAGAGCAGCAGAGTCAAATTCTCATTAAAGTCAGAGGTTTTAATAGTTTCTACTATCATTTCTTCCTTAATAATGAGAATTTCTTATATCTTAGTCACTTGATGACCCTGTATGTGCATTTCTGATTATTTCTTAAAACATTTTTTGTAAATTCTATCCCTAGAACCTCTGCCTTTAGAAAAGTTGACTTCTTGAATCCTTAGTATTGGAAGAGATCAATCTCAACCTGCCAAAGCAGTGGTTATCAATCTTCAGTGTGCACGGGAATCCCCTGGAAGGCTGGTTAAACACAGACTGCTGGGCCCCAGCCTCAGAGGTTCTAATTCACAGGCCTGAGCATTTGCATTTCTAACAAACTCCTAGGTGACACTGATGCAGCTGGTCTGGGTACCACACTTTAAGAACCACTGCCTAAAGTATGGTGTTAACTTTTAAAGGGTTATAAGCATCTGTGGCTTCTGTTAGCTGTTTTGCCTCTCTTGTACAATTTGTATCCCTAGTCACTGGCACGGGCTGGGCTGTCAATAAACATTTGTTGAATGAATGAGTTAGGCTTCTTTCTAAAGTCATATGAAAGCAATTAGGTATCATCATATCTGTATTGAATTTTTTTACCAATTATAAAGACAAAATTTCTATATTATGCTAACATAACCTCTAAATTTCTATTGATAAAAGCAAAACCTGAAGGGCCTATCAATTATTTGAATACTTGTGAGTCATGACCTCCTTGTTATGTGTCTATAATTTGAATCAATTTGGTGATGCAGTAAATAGGAGTTAGCATAAAATAAGAAAATCAGTTTAGTAATAATAATACTTTGTTCATTTTGCAACTTTAAATATGTGAATATTCATGAAAAGGAACTTTAAAAGTATTTTATTTAATTTTTTTAAACATTTTTTATTGTAAAAGTATTTTAAATAAAAACTGAAAAGAAAAGAGTCTATAGGCTTGATTTTGGCAGCATAGAGATATTAATATAATATTAATTTATCTCAGTACTTTGTAAATTTATTATCCAGATTTCCTTTCCCTTAAAATATCAAGACTAGTTGGTTAAAGGCAAAAACTAAAAATTACTATGTTATGCTATTTACAAAGAAAGCATCTGGGAAGGGGATTTAATTACAGTATTCGAGAGCAGAAACACTACCCTTAACCACTGTTCATGAATTTGCTAAACTGGAATATTATATGGTAAGCATGCTCAAATCTTTCAAAACAGATAATAATACATTTCTTATTACAAGAGGGTTATGAAGATTAATTAGTTAATATTTCTAAAGAATTTAAAGATGAAATGTTTCCCTCCCTTCAAATGTCACTGAAATCATTAAGCAAGTTACACTCAATACTCCCTTTTTAAAGTTTTGAAAAAGTCTATCAAGTGCTGTGCAGTTATCTAACTTTTCCACATTAGAACCAAAATTTGAGCCTCATATCCATGAATAAACATGTGCAGTTCTTTTCCTAAAATACCTATAATGTAATTCAATCAATTTGAAGTTTTCAAAGACACAAAAATGCCCATCCTAAAAATGATATTATTAAGGTAATTAACCACATCTGCTTTCCAAAATTTGATGTAATACACAAATACTCAATTTACAATTCCTCTGCAGTGAGAAAAAATTCAGAACAATGCAAAATATTTATTATTTACAGAGCAGCTTCAAAATTCCATGTGGTATATTTGTAGAGCTTCTTTTTATGTCTCTCTTAAAAGCAATGGGATATTCAGGATTGATTATTCCTGGCATTCAATCTGCATATTTGCCTTTCTACCCTCTGGAATCTGGGGCTACAGGCAAGAATACTATGTATCTGAGTTCGACCCTGGTAGCAATGAGTGAGAGTCTCTCTGTGGCAACATCTTGAGGTAGAGAAAGCAAATTTTAAAAGTCTAAGAAAACAAGCCAAATTTAAAGGGAAAAAAAAGTGGGGGAGGAGTAGAGACGAGGAAGGCAGAGAGTGTCATTCTGAAGGGTTCTGAACAGGTTCCACGAAAGAACTGGAAGCCCCCGAGCAGGGTTTCTCAGCTTTGGCACTACTGACATTTTGGGCCAAAAGAGTCTTTGTGGCGAGGGTGGCCTGTGCGCGGCAAGATCCAGCGGCATCCCTGGCCTCCACAGACCAGACCCGACGGCACTCTCCACCCCACCCCACCCCAGCCAGGCTGTGCTCACCACAAATGACTCCACATATGGCCAAATGCTGCAGGGGCAGGAGGAGCTGGGGGAAAGGAGGCAGACCAGATGGTCTCCAGTTGAGAACCAGGGGCAGAATTTGGCACAAGGAGAGGAAAATCATCAGAGGTGCCTGCGCAAAACAGCCAGCAGGAGCTTTGACCTTGACGAGGTAGAGAGGGTGGCCATAGGGTCAGAAATGACCAGTGAGGCCACCAAAAGCTATGATTATTAGATCCACTAGCTGGGGGAAAGTGCTGATGGGAAGAGCCCCCTCTGAGTGGGGTCTGTTGGGAACAGACACTTTGGCCTCAGCCATAAGTAACTGCCAACGGAACTTCCACATCAGACGTTTAGCAGTGAGGGTCGAGTAGTGGGTTATATGCTTTGTAAGGAAGGGATGAGTCTAATAGCTTCTTCCGGGGAACTTGATGGGCTTAAAAAACAGACACTTCTTGCAGAGGATATATTGAGTTTCATTTAATTCACTAAATATTTACTGAGTACTCAGTGTGTGTCAGGCCCTGTGCTGGCTGTCAGGAATGCAGTGATGAAAACGGCCTTCCCTCAGGGAATGTATGCTCTAGAGAGAAATACAATTACAACAAATCTGGTTTTCAGATTCCTGGGATAGGGTGTGACCCAGTCAAAGGGGATCTACACTGATAATCCTCATATATCTAAAACTTCAAAATCACAGTACTCTTCATTTTCAAAGAGCAAAAACTACTTAACTTGTTTCTCTACTCAAATGCTCCAATTTTTCCCCTCTTATTTTAAATTTCTCAGCCATTTCACTGGCATTTCAGGCAGCTGCTTTTTCTCCATTTCAGAGCAATCAATATATGAACATTTTAAACAGCAAAAAAAGCACTTCAGTTGCAAATGTATTTTTCCGCTGGCAACCATGTGCACAATCATTTGGATTTACATGACAATGCTGGCCAGCCAAAGTCATTGAGCCTCCCTGAAAACACATTTGACTCAACGATGACCGATGTGCTGTCATTTCTCATTCAGGCCCAGCTGCCTAACAATAGCAAGGTAACATTATTAATAAATTACTGGCATAGCTAGTTAGGAAATGTACAATCCAGTTATGTACAGTTTTTAATTCACTACAGGCAAAACGCTCACTACTCTTCCACATGTGACTCCCAGGCCCGTCTTCAGGGCAATTGAACCATGTGGCCTTTGTAGACCAGTCATTAGTATTCAGAATAAGAAACAATTGCTTGGAATAGGAAACACAGAAGCCAGACACTTGGCAGCATCACACAGGGTTCACTGCTGAAGTCAACCATCAAAGAGACGCTGACAGTAACTGGCCTCTGTTGCCATGGAAACAGCAGCTGAGCTGTATTAGTAAATAGTTTGGGTTCTCTCACCTGCCAGGACATAAATTCAGAATTTACTGCTGGTTTTTAAGTCCGCTATTTGTAAGTGACCTATTTATGAAGTAAATACTAGAAATGACTCTTTGCTTCAGAAGGAATATCCAAACATTTGTAAAAAAGTAACTGAATCTTAAGGTATCCAAACACAATTAAATTTAATTGTGCAAAGTATCTGACAAAAACGTCTGCCTCTCAATTCTAATGGTTGCTTATTTTGCCAGAAACTAGTTCCTAAAAATACATAAATAAAGTAAAAATATAAATGGTGAGGATGTGAGGATAATTCTAAAGACTTCCAAATTTAAGGTAAAGAGTCAAGTCACTTTTCAATTTTATTCAAGCTATAGTTGTATACGTCACACTGTAATAAAGCCATATTTATTTTAGATTTCTCTCACTCATTGCCAAATGAAAGTAAGGCTGCCCCATGCCCACTTTTGACTCTAACATCCCCTTACAGGAATTCCTCTGTCTTGATAATTGTAATTATTATCATCCCTAGTTTACAGATATATAAAGCATGACAGAAGAAAAATGTCTCAACTATAGTAATTCAGGAAAAAAGCCATAACGCAAACCTCTAACTCTCAGCTCGCTTAATCCTTATCTCTTCTAGGTCATTCTGGCTTCATTAAGCATCTTCTTTCAACTTTTTTCAATTTCATGCTGAATTATATTTTCCCATAAGGTCTACAAGTAAAAGAGTTATTCTGGGATTTTGTTGTGAGAAGCCAACTCCCCTCATCAACAAACGCTAAAACATGCCCATCACCCTCTCCTGTGATTTCTACTTTGATCCATCGATAAACATTTACCAAGCAAATGTCTGTATGTCATGTGCTATATGCTTGGCAAAGGAGTAGATGATATGAAGATGAATAAAACATGTTTTCTGCTTTTGAAGATCTAGTCTAGTGGGAAAAACAGAAATATAGATAGATTCGCTACAATTTGGTTAAGAGCCGCAGTAGAAGTAGACTGAAAGTGTAATGGGATCATTATGAGGCAAGAAGCTAATTTTGTTTAGGGAAATAGAAAAGGTCCCACTGAGAAGGTGGTATTTTCACCATATTTTAAAGAATAAATAGGAGCTTCATACATGGTAGTTGAAGGCACAGATAATAAATTTAATTTTCAAAAAGTCAAAAACATTACTGTCATTTATATATAAAATGAGCATATGTCAAACATTTTATTTGACTTACAGAGATTTATATCTTCTACCAGACAAAATTCACTTGCATTGCTATGAATAGCAACTGTTTGTATTGCTATGGATAAGAATCATTTGCATTGCTATTAGTTTTCTACAACTTAACTTCTACTGTTACAAAACTGTAAAATCGTCTAGTCAATAGAAAAATCAATCAACCCTGCACACCCCTACAGAATCAACAATTCCCAGAGCGTCCCTAGAAAATACCTAGGAAACCCGTTTCCAAGTCTTGAACAGTTTTTCCTGATGCGGAATAAGGCATTCCAAATTTGGGGGGAAATATGTTAAATACAAAGAGATATAGAAAAGTCAGTACTTGGATATGCCTGAGAGTGAGGCTATGGGAGGAGGAAGATGTCAATGCAGCCGTGGAAAGAAGTTAAGATTATTACACTGGAACTGGGGGCTTGGGATCAAACTGTGAAGGATTTCATATGCTGTGCTAAAAACTTTAGACTTTGCCCCAAAACAGTAGGAAGCCAATGAAGGATTTTAAACCTGAAAATGTCAGGCTAAAAGATGTTTTCTGTTTCCTCACTCCTAATTCTGAATTTTTTTCAAAACTGCAATTTCTACATTTATGACTGGTTTTGGAGTATTTCTTAATCCAATATTTAATATTTTCCTGTTTGCTTTCTAAACTTTAAAAATGTCTCTACTGCATTAATGTATTTACTCAAAACTCCTTTTTTTACATATAAAAAAGAAAATAACATGTTCATGTTTTATTTAGTCAATAACTAAATTGACATGGGGAAATAACTTGACAGGATTGATCAGTTAACTTCTATCAGTTTCCTACAAAAATATCCAAATTTCAAAATTCAAAACTCCTTTCTAATCTGGCCATAAGCAAACTAGTGGCATCAATTTAAGAATCCCAAAGATACGATTAAATTTGGTCTTAAAACCATAAATATGATGTTATGTACCCAGAATCACTATGGAAAATAAAATATGCACTATACTAGATTGGAATTTTCCCCTCCAATACTTCAAGATTAAAAATACATATATATTTTCTTAGGGGAAAAATCAAGGAGAAGTTGTGGCATGTATTTTCTGTTTATTCTTGGAAAATTTCAGAAATTAAAAAAAAAAAAGATTTAGCTCTCACATTGTCGGTGATAGCCTTCACCTACTGAATGAAAACCTTGCCACAAAGGCCGTGAGCTAACACTGCAAGGGTAACTATTCTCCACGTGTGCTCACGGGTATGTGCAGCCTTTGTGGGAGTAAATTTTTACTTTAACTTCTAAGTATTTCTAAGTGGCTCAGAGTCTACAATGCAAGCATGGGTCTGATAACTTTCTGAGTCTGTGCAGTCATTCCAATCGGAAACCGTGCACCATAAGGAGGGCCTGACGAGAAAATGAAGTGTAAGCAGTGTCAGCCACTAGGGGGAAAGACCTTCAGCTGACTTACAATGATAGAAATCAAGCTAAATTTCCAGAAAAGGCCCAACAGATCCATTAATTAGAAAACAAATATATTCCTACGTAGCCAATCTTGTGATAGAGGGAGTCCATGCATTCACTTTGAGCAAAGTTTCAGGTTATGTTTCTAATATGCTAAATGCAGATCTTTGAGCCTTTCTAATGTGTAACTGAGACCAACCTACGGTGATAGAACCCCAGTTCCGTTCAACTGGCCTAATATTTTTTTATAAGGAACTCTTAAACGAGTGCATGGGTGTGGGTCTCGGGAGTTGGGAGAGTGTTAGAAAATGTATCGCTGATCAGAATACAAGGAATTTTAAAAGAAGTACAGAGGGCTATGGAGAGTCACAGAGAGAAGGGAGTACTTTAGGTTGGGGTAAGGAGGGAGAGTCAGAGGTGACAGATGTAGACATACACAGGCAAATATGATTTCAAAAGGCAGAGCTGGAAAGTGAGGTTATCCTGGGAGAAGGAAATGTTCTCTAAAAGAGAACAAAGACGGGAGATAGAAATACATGATTCACGTTCAGGAAATGGTGAAGAATCTAGTTTGGTTGGAGCACAGACTTGTTGGGCAAATAGAAGTTAAACAGGAACAGTAGAATGATGCTGCCATATGGTAAAGGTCCTTGAATTCCTGGTTGAAAAGTTCGTAGTTCATTCTGAGGCAAGAGGGAATAATCAAAGATTTTTAAGCAGTAATCTGAGAGCCTTGTGTCAGGCGGATTAGGGAAGACAGGCAGGACACCAGTAAGGAGCTATTACCCCAGGCAAGGCAAGAAGCCTTGTGTCCTAAACTGGAGTTCTAACCATGGAGTTATAGAAGTGAGAGTCATTTTCCAGGTAGAATCTATACAATGTACCAACAGGTGAATATAATGATTAAGAGAGAAAGATTTCTCAAAAATGACTCAGATTCTGACCCTAGTCCATTAGGGAAATGATGATATTATTAACATTAATGGAAAAGTACAAATAAGAAATGAACTGATTTGGAAGAAAGAAAATGGTTGTTGAACATGGTGAATTCCAGAGTGGAGGTCAAGTAGGTATTAGAATAGAGTCCTAAGTCTCATCTAGACATCTCTTTAATACCTTAAACCTCAAGGAGAAAAAAGAGAAGAATGATTTTCTTATGGAAAAAAATGGATTGATTTTTATCATTGCATTTTATTCCAAAAAGATAAAACATCTGACATTATTAACCTGTATTTCTGCATAAAGGTTAAAACAAGTACAGTCTTCTTTCCTTGCTGAATTGCTACTTTGACTTGAAGATTATAGAGAGAAAAGGAAAAAAGGAGGGGAAAGAAAATAAACTGGTAAGAAGACATGGTGATATAACACCTCTGTGCCTCTGTTCTTACATGAATTCTTATAGGTCATCCACCTTTTTGCAAATGAGAACATGTCTCACGGCATGATTTAGATAAGTTACAAATAGTCTACTTACATGCATCTATCCAAGAGTAATACCCACAAGCTACTCACCTGATGCGTCATCAAGCTTTTAGTTTAGTTTAGTATAGACTGGGGAACAATGCACCTGCTCTGCTGACCAAGGGAAAAGGAAATTTTTCAAAGCCATCTGAGATAGGAAAGAAAATGTATCATTTAAGAAATTAAAAACCAGAGAGGTGCTAGTTAATTGCTGTGATCATCATCATCACCATTATCAGCAGCTTCGTGCTCCTCAGTTGCTGAAAACCCTGGACACCGAAATTTCTTCCATTTATAAAATTGGGGGAAAAAAATCCTGCAATCTTCACGTTAAGGTGAAAAGAAAAGGAACCCTCTCAAATTCAAAACCTTAAAGGAGAGTATTCTTTGTTGGCACTGGAATCTGGCCTGTATTTCAGTTTTTTTCTTATTTATTTTGTAACTTGCTTCCTTTATGAAAAAAAAAACTCTATAACTAAAATGAAAAATAACTGAGGTTCAAATGCAGGCCCACATTCTCCACTGATGCTAATCAATGCCCATATCTCCACTGTTGCCACTGGTGAATTATGAGCCGGTACACAAAAGACAGATGGACTCAGGCATGCAGATTTCTTGACTTCTCTGTGCACACATATTGCATCAATGCATCAGTAAGTGAATAAGGCTTATGCTCAGGAAGTAAAGACCAAGGGTCACACTGCCTTCAGCAGTCTGCTGGACAACTCCGTAAAGGAGATGCTTCTAGCAATACTGATGTATCTATAAACCTAACCACTGGGACCTTCCCTTTCCTGACCATAACCTGGAAATCATTTGTAGGGATGAAAACTGGAACCAGAGGCAGTTTGTCTTGATTCAAATCCCACTGTCTTCCGAGTGTGTGACCTTGGGCAAGTTACTAACCTCTCTCTTTCCCAGAGACTATATCAGAAAATAGAAATAATGATAGAATCTTCTTCATTGAACTGCTAAGGACCAAGGAGTTAAGACACGTGAAGAGACTGGAGCAGTGTCGGCAAACACTAGTACTAAACATAACCTAAGCCAGCAATGATGCGTGCCAGGTCATGTGCAGGTGCCGCCCACTCCCCTTCACACTGTTGGAGTGTGTCAGTAACACCCTCAGCGAATTCATAATACTCTCCATTTTGGTTTTTATTCAAAAGTACAGAAACCATATTTCTTAAACATGAGTCTCCATTTACATGCCAAGTAATATATGACTAAGTGATGACAAAGTGCGAAGGTTCCTGAAAAACATGGACAGTTACATTGGCTCCTCCATCAGTAACTTCCTCACAAGAAACGTAAATATGACACCAATGTGACGTCAAGGGAAAAGCTGATTCTAAAATTGCTGGCAACCTGAAAAGCCACAGAGATGTTTTCAGCTTTCTAAGCGTGAGTCCTGTCCATAAAATATTGGTCACTTCCTTGAGGCGCAATTTATGACGGCTTGCTCTCCGTTGTTATTTTCTTCCTCATTTCTCACTGTGTGATTTTTCTTCTCAAGGAAGATTCTTTATTCCTCTCCTGCTGTGGAATGCTTTTCATGCAGACAGCTTTAATTATTTACTGCATATCTCCTACTGTGGCACAGGTCACATTACTTTTAAGATGGGCTGTGATACTGCTTTCCTGTGAGAGCCCAAGTCAGAATCAAGCCCAGAGACACAAAGAAAGAGGACGCCAAATTCCTAAGCATTATCTGGTTCAAGTTTCACACACAGTCTTTTCTGTGAGTCTAAGTTTCTCCATTATGGCTGCATACCTTTTTAAAATGGCACTGACGTTACCTGATGGGACACCTCTGGGATAATTCTTGCATGGAGTTTTGAGGACCTCCATCTCCAACATTGCCACTAAAAAGAATTTTTTTTTTATCTTGCAGAAAGCAAATGAGACTTTAAAAGACTGACTACATTTCCTCACCAAATGATGCTAACTTCTATCTCCCCCTTTGCAGAGAGATCACATAGTTCAGTTTCTGCCACACATACAACAGTAGGCGCGGTGAGGCTCTTTACTTCCTAGAGAGGCTGCTTATAACTTTTGCTATTATAAATTACACTGGATAAATATCTTTACATAATTTTTGATTGCACACGTAAAATGCATTCTAGACATGGAATTACTAAGCCCAACAGCGTAAACATTTTACTGTTCACTTGCTAAATACTGCATTGTCAAATTACCTTCCAAGAACGTTGTACCAGAATAGTTTTTCTTGTATCAGAATAATTTTACTTCTGTGTATGTATAGAGTTGCTTTCTAAGGTAAATAAAAGGAATTATCTAACTTCACTTCAGTTATACATTTTTGATGCTGAGACAAATACACAAAATAAGCAAAATTAAGTGTACAGAAATCACACACAGCCTCAAATGCAGATTTGCATCAAAATTCCTTTACCTAGACTTATTGAAAATACATTTTAATAACTTGTGATACGTACAGAAAAATAAAATATCAGTTTCTTTCTCCAAACAACAAAAGTTGTACACTTAAGATTTCTCTTCTGTGCAGGTAAATCTTTACACTTATTCATAAATGAGATTTGTTTATAAATTGTCCTCAAAAAGGACATTGCTAGAGTGATATCTTCTTAAGAAGTGCTTCTATATCTCAATAAAACTGGAAAAAAAGAAAAGAAACACTTCTGTAACCAAAGACTGGTGTTTCTCCCTGTCTACAGTTGCCTTTAACTGATGCTTTCAGGAGCAACACAAATCATATAAAACCAACACCACACTATACAGCAAAGAAAAATACAGAGAAAACAAGAGGAAGTGTACTGGCATAGCTGATCTTTACAAACAGAAACATAAACAGATGACTACCATGTGCACCAAAAATAACATTCAAATCTGAAAAAAAAATTTGCAGTGAGGTGGAACCTGGCATTTACATATTTTTCTCTGTTCTAAATTAAACTTAACCAAACAACTTGAAACCAACTTTTTAACAAGGTCAGACAGAAAGAAAATTAACATATGATTATAAATCTGAATTGGTCATATGACTAATACCTACATGGCTACATAAGAATTATCTTTTCCAGTGAAATCTCACAGTACATTCAGTAAGGTACAATTTGTGTGTGTGTGTGTGTGTGTGTGTGTGTCTTTGTCGCCCTCTCTCTCTCTTTCACACACACACGCACAAAAACTTTAAGGTGATGTGATTTCCATCACAGTTAAGAAAATAATCATTGACTTAAAAAGCAGGAGCAGCAGGCAGAGATCATTAGGTCAAGGGGTTTCAAGTTCAAATGTGCACAGGGGCTATAAAGTACCACCAGCTTTGTTTAAAACAACAGAAATGTATTCTCTCAAAGTACTGAAAGCAACACACATCAGAAATCAAGCTGTGGCAAGACCACACTGTCTCTGAAGGAAGCATCCTTCCCTGCCTCGTCTAGATTCTTATGGTTGCCAGCAATCCTTAGCTTTCTTTGGATTATACATGCATCACTCCAATCTCTCCTTCTGTCTTTCCATGAACTGCTTCCCTGTATTTCCCCAAATTTTCCTTTTCTAAAGGACACCCGTTATAATGGATTTAAAGCCCTCCCAAAGCCAGGATGACCTCATCTTAACTTGGTTACATCTGCAAAGACCCTATTTCCAAACAAAGTTAGATCCACAGGTCCAAGGTGACACTATTTAACCCAATACAGCATCTAATCTACTCAGGGTTGATTTTATGAAGAATCTGAAATATCACTAACCACTACAGAATAAATAAGATTCTAAAATAAGTCAAATGAATGTACATAGTTCTTACATTTTTTCTAGGATTATATTTAATGTGGGGTATGTATAGAAACCCATTCATAACACCACGAAAAAAAATCAGAGAAAATGTATAATTACAAAAATTTGGCTTAAGCTGTCTTGCCCCGTGTAGCTCAAATTATCCATAGATTTTAAATGCTTCAGTAATACATAAGAAGCTAAGTCATCAGGCAGTATAACTGGGGAGGAAGTGTAAATGGTACAACGGTCTTCTCTCTCATTTCCTTGCATTACTTGAAGGGCCTCATCTGATCTCCACCTGTAGTTATCAAGTTGTCTATTACTGTGCCCATTGTTAAGAGTTATATAAATCAAATAAACAGCTCTATTCCCCAATCATCAGAAGCCTGCAATTCATAATATTTACATTAATTAATGATTTATATTAGGTTGGCAGTATGATAGAAAAGATCCCTGAGTGTTGGGATCCCACAGCTCTGTCTTTATTAGTTGTGGGACCTGAGCAGGTCGCTTAACCTCTCTCCATATCCCCTCTTCACTTGAAAAGTGAGATGGCACGGAGGGGAATAGCTCAGTGGTAGAGTGCATGCTTAGCATGCATGAGGTCCTGAGTTCAATCCCCAGTACCTCCATTAAATAACTAATTAATTAATTAAAATAAAGCAAATTTTTAAAAAGTGAAATGGGACCACACAGATTATTTCTAAAGTTCCTTCCAACTCTAAGTGGAAAGAGGCACCATCTACATTTATTGAACCTGTGAGTTAGAGAGTGTTTCAGAAGTAGCAGAAGGGACCATCAGTACTTTCCAAAGAGTAGCTCAAAGTTTCCAAAGAGTAGAATACTAGACGTATTTCTTTTTTTAATTTTTTATTGAAATACAGTTGATTTACAATGTTGTGTTAGTTTCAGGGGTACAGCAAAGTGATTCAGATATAGATATACACATACATATATATGTTCTTTTTCAGAAGATGTATTTCAATATATCACTTCAACTGATGTATTGAAGGCAAATAAAACTTGGGTTAGAGAATGGGAAATTTATTGTTAGAGGAAGGCAGGTGAGATAGGCCTAAGAGATGATGACCAGGCAACAGACGGTCAAATGAAAGTTTAAGCTATGAGGCATAGGGAGTGGAGGAAATGGGAAGCAGCCAGACCAAATTAACTGAAAAGAGTAAACGGAGAAGCAGGGCAAAGGCCAGAAGTGAAAAAGAACAGAATGGGAATTATGGAGAGAAAATGCTGAAAAACAGTTTCAGGATTCAGAGACGAAGCATTCTCACACATAGATGAGTCCTCTATTTTAGGAAATTCATGCAAATAACAGAATAAAAAAACTCTCGATGAAAAGGATAGAAGGACCTGAATCATCCCATGGGGAAAACGTGAAGCAATGTAATTACACGCTATCAGGAACGTGGACACAGATGCAGCAGACCCTACTTGTTGCCCTCTCCCTCCGCTTATCTCTGATTTTTCAGCCGCTGCTGAAGTGGACAGCTCCAGCTAGGCTCAGACTTACTTTGGCAGCATTCTAACTCAGGCCGGCACCATACCTCTCTCCCTACTTCATGGCCCAAGCTTTCTCCAACTCTAAGAAAGTCTGTTCACCCCCAAGCAAGCTCAGCCTAAAAGTGCTAGAGAGGTTAATGGCCCCAGAGGCAACCTTCAACCAATAAAGGACTGCAGCCACTGCTCCCAAGCACTTCTGTCTCAGGTCCTCAAGCTGACAACACTGGGATATCTAATGTTTGCCTCTCAGGAAGTCTTGACCAAATCGAGCCCTTACTGCCCATGGTGGAGACCTGTTCCCCTATCTCCCTCTTCCTCTCCTTCACTCCAGCCCTCTGGAATGACCTCTGAAATATACTTACACCCAAGTCCCATTCAGTTTCTGCTGCCACTGTCAGAGTTTTGGGAAATTGTCTCCTTAAAGGAAATTCTTAAAAGTAATGAGAAGTAGTTAAATCTAAAGAACTGTGGTTAGCAGAGGCATGGAGTCTAACTCATTCCCTTGGACAAGTCTGTTAACCTGTACAATCTGTGGTTTCCGTATCAGCACCAAGCTAGATATCTTATGCTATTCCGATTAACATAGTCTTTAATTCGAAAATGTATCTTCCAATCTGTAGTTCAGAAATTTGAGATCAAATAGGTAAGGTTCTTCTATACCTTGTTTGTTGAAATGTAATTCCAGTCTCTTAAATTCAAAACTTTAATGAGAGCCTTCAGTGATTTAAATTGATGCACGTTTTCAGGACTGATGTTTATTTCTATTCCAAGTTCCCACATAGTCTAACACCAAAGCAAGTAGAATGTCTACATTTATTGCCAGAAAGAATCGCATTAGTGTCATAAAGTATTAAATAATAAATAATCTACAAGAGTTGATTTACTAAATATCTCAATTGTAAACCTGTTCTGTAACTCTAAGACAGGTATGCACTGTCTAATTTGTAATATATCTCCTTTTCAAATGCAGGTCTGCAAAGAATTATCAGATAAATTTTAGATGCCACTGTAAATCAAGTGTTCATAATTCCATAAAATCATCTGTCTTGATCTATAGCAACTGAAATATAGCCCCAAACTAATGCACATGTTTAAACAGCACGACGGCATGTTTTGAGTCATGGGAAACTATTTAAGGAAGAGTTTCTGACAATTTTGTTTACAGATCAGAAAAACAGCAGAAAAAAAATTGCATTTGTTTATCCCTGAAATTTCTCTCCTGCATCAGCTTCCCACTTCTCAGGAGAATGCCTCCCTTATATGTGAAATATTTTAGAACATAATCTAGTCAGCTACTGCACATTCTGCAGAGCTTCTATTTATGGAATTCAGAGAACAAGGCAGCACCAAAAAAGAAGATGTGAAGTTATGAATTCTAACATAAGTTAATTGGCAGGGAGGAGGCAAACCAACGTGAATAATACCTACACAGAAGTCTAAGAGCCTTCTGCTCAAGTCTGATCTCCTTGCAGAGCTTAAAAGGCAAAAAGAGTTAGAAACTGGGAGGCACTCTTATGGCAGAATTCAAGTCCACACTCGTCCATAGGACTAACTACCTTGTTCTGAAATGCCAGCAGCTACATATAGCAGAGGTTTGCTGTTGTTAAGAAGGCTGTTATCAGCTAAGATTTATCCTCTGTGCTACCTCAGCCCCTTATTACAGACCTGCCCATGGGCCAGTCAGAAGCACCATTTTCTCTCCTGGGGAATTTAAAGTCAATAATTATGGTTTAGATGCTCACCAAGATCATTCAAAATTTGAAATATTTAGGATGGGAAAGAGGAAAATACTACTTTTCAGATTTCAGAGGGAAAAATGAGTACATTTTGAAAAATAGTATTTATGATAGAAGGAGATAAGAGCAGAAATCCACCGCACCTGCTGGAGAGGAAATGCTGGTAATGAAAGGTCAGCTTCCTCTCTGCTCTCTTCTTTATGGTCCCTCAGGAGCAAATCTGTGTAATCTCTAAGGCTCTCAATGTGGTCTCACATTTCATTTTTATTATAAATTCAGAGCAGGCCAGGCAAGGTACAAATGCAAAATAAATTAGAAATAGTGTTTGCCACTCTGTGCCAGATATTAAACTAAGTATTTTATGTATGTAATCACATTTAAATCTCACCAAATCATCCTGAATACCCAGAAAACTAACTTGTCCAAGATTATAAAACAAGCAAGTGTCAGAACCAAAGTGTAAACCAGATCTATCAGATTTTACAATCATAATCTCTCCTGTAACAGTCTAAACAAAAACTGAAAATTCTAGAGAGAAAATAATTGTAACAGGAAAGAATTCTACTAATGATATACAGAGTTCCCTGTCATAGTCTCTGTGGCATCAGGGACTGATCAGAAGATTCTATACAATAACAAAATCATCACCTATTATTTTACTCTTACACTTAACAGTATATTATTTATTATGTACAGAATGTATAAGTTGATTTGGGGATAATCAAGAGAGTCAAACCACCAAAGACAATATACATTGAAAAACGTCTGCATGAAGCTAATGCCCACCTTAATCTAAAAAGAAACAATCTCCTTTCTAAGAAATTCAAGTGATGTTACAGGGGTATTTCTTTGCCATACCTAGACTGCAGGATGGAACTATTATTTAGTCTGTTATTGACCAGTTCTAAATGATAAAATTGAAAATATTGTACAGTTTCTCTTTGTTTGAGGCGGAAAGTTCCCAGGAAAGGTTTTGGAGAAGCAATATCAACATCTGAGCCTAAGAGAAGGGCCGTATTATGCGTTATAGCACCTAGTTTCATGGCAGAACTGACAAGACATTGAGATAATAATCAATTGTGTACCAGATACTAGAACCATCCATTCAGTGTCTCAGTCCACATAACGACTAGTATGTGTTATTGCTATTAGTGTCTCCATTTCATAGAGGAAACGGAGGTTTAATGTGGTCAAACGATACTGGAATCACAGAACTTATAAATGGCAAAATCAAGATTTGAACACAAGAAGCAGTTTGTTTTCAGATCCCTCACGACACATCTCCTTCATATTTATTATTTGGACTCAACTTCTAATAGTTACTAGAAAGAGGTGTTCAGGAAAGAAGAACAACTTTAGGCAGAGATATGATTAGAGATGGAAAAATATTAAATATAACCATTTATTCAGGTTGATCTCTCCTTTGAGGAATTATCTTCTGTTCATGCTGTGCATATAATAACCAAATAGGTAGATAGAAGAATATATTCCATCTCCATAAATGTAAGAAACTCACACTATCCATAAAATCTTCTGCCAAATTTCTATCATTAAGAGCATTATTAATGAGACTGTTTTCCCCTCATTTCTTAGTCACTCCCCATTTCAGGAATTCTTGCCTATGAATTTCTTCCACCTACTTATAAATCTGAGCACCTTTTAAAACATATATCTTTATTCACACACACAGTCTCTAAAAAATTTGCCTTTCATGGCAAAAACTGTGCCTTTTTAAATTGTTTTTTAGTCTGTAGTCTGCATAGGCTCTCATACTTTAACCATCGCATTCTAAATTACACACTGTTTTGGGCAAGGACTTTTACACAAAGGAAATCTAATCTGAATGTTTACACACATGGAATGGAATATTATTCAGCTATTAAAAAGAAGGAAATCTTGCCATTTGCAGTAACATGAACAGACATTGAGGTATTATGCTAAGTGAAATAAATCAGACAGAGGAAGACAAGACCATAAGATCTCACTTATGTATGGAATGTAAAAAAACAAACAAACAAACAAAACAAAACTCATAGATACAGAGAACAGAATGGTGGTTGCTGAGGGAAGGGGATGAGTGCAGGGTGCAAAATTGGTGAAGGAGATCAAGAGGTAAGTTTTGGGGTAACATACAGCATGGTGACTATAGTCAATAATACTGTAGTGCATACTTGAAAGTTGCAAAAAGTCACATTAGAACATTGTTATTTTTATTATAGTTGCAATGCAGAGTTTTTAAGTAAAAAAAACAATTTAGTGTAGAATGTTGCACCTTAATTCATTTCACCTTAATTGTTTCCTTAGTTTAAACAATGATAAAATTTAGATTACTAATATATATTTAATAGTATTAAATGGGTAAATTATTGCAGAAAAAAGGATACATAAAGAATTAGAAAGCAAAAAACCTAGGCAGAATTTATTCACTTGTCAACCAATATTCATTGAGCACCTAGCATGTTCATACAGCATGCCCGAGGAATGGTAACAAGAAAATAACCCTGTCTTTGAGGATTTCTCAAAGGAGCTATGAGGAACAAGAAAAGGGGACATTATTTTTGCTAGGTATGAACACGTCCAGAAGGTCTTCACAGAGTCAGTAACACTGCAGAACACATGTGACTTACCCAGTCAGAGACTGTGATTAGCAGACACAGAATACTCCTGTCAGAAGGAAATGCACAAAAGGACATGGCTTGTTCAGGGAATAACCAGAGTCTCAGATTCACAAGGGCCAGGAAATGAGGCTGGCAAGACTGTAACAAGACTTGGTTACTGTGGTAAGAAATTTGGACTTTATGGGAGAACCACTGGATGTGTATAAGCAGAGAGAGACACGTTCAATCTATTTTTAAAAATTCACTCTGACGTTCAAATGTGGAGAAAGCTGAGGCAGGGAGCAGGAGGGAGATAACCGCAGTGGGTTAGCTGAGAAATGGTAAGGGGCTGAGCTGGGGCAGTAGTGGTTTAGAGATTTAATGGGGAGATGACTTGCCATAGATTCGCCATCCCTCTTCCAATTTCCCCCAAACACTGAAAAAGGAGGTCCACTGGATAATAGCCTAAATTCCTTTTACGTATTTAGTATGCCTCTGGAGTCATCTGCAGTCAGATTCCATTAGATTTTTAAGATGAAATAGCTGCAAATCCACCAAGTACAAGTCTATAGCTCTTTTCACTATTGGAAAAGAAATTAAGCAGTAACAAATAACAGAACTAAAAGTCGACTACATTCAGTAGGGACATAAAATTGCTAATGAAAAGTAGAGTAAACTATTTATGCTAACAATTATTATAAACATGCCTAGTAGCACAGAAAATATATACACTTACTTGATTTTAAACCTACACTGAGTATTTAACCACCTTGTTTCTTGTTATACTACTTTCAGTATTCTTAAATCTACTTTAAGAACTTTATATAACTGTGTAGCGGGAGCAAATGTAATGTACAAGGACTCAGAGTCTTTTATGTCTTTTTAAGTCTTTTTATTTCATGTGCTATGTAATCCATCTGGTTTAAAGTCAGATTATTAAATTTTACAAGTCTTGGAAACCTTGGCTATTCCAAGAGAAATTAACCAAATACACAATATCTTAATTTCTGTTTTTGACTTTTACCACAGATTATCTTACCCTTAGTTTTAAAAAATAGGAATGTTTTTCTTCAATCAGAGCCAACATCCTGCTTTAACCAATGAAATCTTATGGAATTCTACCTTGTAGTGTTTGACACTCTTCCCTGAATTACTTGTAGCACTACTGTCTTTTGCAAATGTTTGAACATTTACAAGTTTTATTCTTGCACTGAATACAGTTCCTTGAAAGACAACATGATCTCAACATCCTACATGATGCTTAATTAAGTTGCATAATACTGTACATTTTTAAATACTATATTTTTCTAAATTCTCAATAATTATTTAAAGTTTATAAAATGCCATAAACTCTATTTGTAATCAAACATGCTTCACACATATAAACATATTTACACACATCTTAATCAGCTGGATGAATGCATGTAAGTCTTTAACTCACTGATCTCTTAGTTCTACTCTTTTTCATTTTATTACCATTACAGAAATTTTAAGAACACAATTCATCTAGACATTAAATTGCACTGTTACATTACAATTTCATTTAAGTAGGAAACCAGCACTATGTAATAAAGAGGAAGATGCCTTTTACTATCCACGGCCTGTCACCTTGGGCAAGGACAAGGTCCTGAGCTTGGTCTGGGCCAGTAGCGAAAAGAGATCCCCATTCGGGGCTTAAAGCAGTGTGACTTCCCCTCCCCCATGCCTGTCCTGTTCACTTTGTTCTCCTCTGTGCCTCCTGCCATAGCCCTATGCAAAGATCCCAAGTCACAAATTCATTTTTCCTTCTCCTACTTTTGTTGAATAACCTCCTTCTCTAGTCTTTGCAGGTCATCTCGTTTCTACTTTCCCAAAATGAATGAAGAAAGAAAGAAAGAGAGAAAGGGAAGAAGGGAGGAAGGAAAAGGAGGAAAGAGGAGGGAGGAAGAAAGGGAGAGAGGGAAAATGAATCTTTTTGGGAAAACTTATATTTCTTATGTCTTCCGTTGTTTTCAAATGCAGCTACACCCAAAGTTATAAAGATCATTAAGCAATGAAGAAGCTAAAACAATTAAATCTTACTTAGATAAGGACTGACAGAGGCATCTATTTTCTAGACTTTAAATTTAGTAGAATTTTACATCCTTAATTCAGGAAAGTTCAGTTATGATGGGCCATCAGAGAGAACACAAGAGTATATGTGTACACGGCTGTGTGTGAGTGTGTGTACATAGATGTCTTTCTCCCTTAAAACGAGTACCTATTTATATGAGAATGTGTATTGTGTTGTGTTGTTCAGAATAATCAGAATCGTTTTATGGGAAATAATACAACAATAATATGGCACTTATTTTAAGTTTCTATGCATTCAAATAGAAGTTCGTGAGAACCTCCGGTACCAGCTAACTTAAGGAACTCCTCAACCTGATAGGATTTATGAGCTACCCACAAGTGAATCAAAAGCAGATGCAAGCAGCAGGCTTTCAAGGTAAATTTCATCTTTGTCATTACTTTTCCCTGTCTGCTCTTCCACACCTGAGAGAAGCTCTGGTAGAGACTCAGAGAAGCAGTAGGGATCACTGCAAAGGAGTCTGCTTTCATTTCTGTATTTTAACTTGATATAATCATAATGATGGGTTAGTATTCCAAATTATTTATCAAAATGATAAGCCAATTAAAATCTGTTAAATATATTTGTTGGTATTCCTTCTGGGTACCAATAGATCATGTGTAAAAATTGTATACTATTCATTTTCTTCCTACAATTACAGCACAATGCCTAGCATGTAACAGATACTCAATAAATATTTGTTGAATAAAAAACGGTTCAAAAAAATTACCAAAGAGAAAACATAAACATTGTCAAGCAGTTTATCAATGTTGTGAATGAACTATAATAAAACTATAAACTCAGAGACAGAGGGCAGGTCACTATATATATTAACACCTGAGCTAACGAATCTTTACAGGGGAGCTGGGGAGGAACAGTGCCTTCCTCTCTCAAGGTTGACTTAAGCCACCAGGAAAGTTCTTAAAATCAAAGACATTCTACAGCCTTTCTCAAGCTCCCAGCAAAGCATGAGCTGGAAAAACAGGTTTTTCCAAAGGCAGTGATACTTCCACACAAGGCAGACAGTGACAGAAGCCAGGAAGGACAATCCATCCCCGCACGTAATGGCACACGGGCAGGACACAGAACTCAGGGCAGACTCGGTCATTTCCTTTGACTACAGGAAATTTCTCTTACGTGATGTATAGGCATGCTCAGTTTGAATGTGGTTCAGAGTCCCCTCTGCACCCTGTATCAGCCTGTAAACTCAAGAGTAGAGTCTCAGCACAACAAGCCCAACAGAGGGAAAAGGCCCCTCTGTTCACAACTCCCAGAAAGGGATGCTGAGAGGCGCACTCCGAGAGCACAGGTGGCCCTTCGCCCTCACACTCTCGCTGACCTGGAAGGCAAAAGGATCTCCATTGGCCTCATTGCCCTGCTTTTCATTCAGTCAAGACTACGTACTGAGAATTTCCTCAAGCAAATAGTCACTGAAGCCTTTTAACAGGGGATGGCTCAAGCATTTTTTATCAACAAATCAATCATGAAATGAACCTCCTGAAATAGATTTTATAGTTAATATGAGGAAATGCACAAGGAGACAAATGACTCAGCAAGTATAATTACCTACAAGGCCTGTTCAGAAGGGAAAAAATTACCAAAATGATTCTTTAAATGGTTTTGCCTATGCTTTTGCTGGGCTTGTAACTGAAATTCACTTAATCGTTAACTGTATTTGTCTGTCATTATCCTTGCTTTCCACTCCCCTTTCCTTTTACTGACACCTAAATGTAGACTCTAAGATGAAGGTGATAACCTTACATTTTTTTCCTAAAAAGGTATGATTAGTGCAGATAGCAGAGCTCTACTCATAGCACACTATTTTTTTCTTCAAATAATATACAAATGTACTATGAATGTTTCAAAAAAGCACAAATACAACAAAGTTAAGGTGTTAAAATAATAAAACTTCACATTTAAATGCATTTTACATTGAAATCAATTTAATAAAACTTTAAACAAACTTTATCTTAAATAGAACTTTACATTAATACAACTTTAAGCTTAAACTCATCATTTTATAAATCATTCTCCTTCACCAGGAGGATTTTTTTTTAATTATTCCAAAAAGTTTCATAAGGTCATCAAACTCATGCTGTGAATTTAAGATAAAGAAGGAAAAAACTTCTGGAATTAATACATCTTTTAGATTCAGTAAAAATATGTAGATAGTCTCAGTAATTCAGCTCTCTACAATAGAAAAAAGGAAAGATACCACTCATCAAATTACATAGAATATTAAAGAACACATTCCAATCCACCTTTGTTATAAAGGCACTGTTTGTGGTTTAACACAGCACAGTACCACTTTGGCATTTGTGACATTTCCTGTGCCCTACCTTCCCACAGAGAAATAGGCCAGTTCATCCTGTAACTTTCCACAAAATCTTTCATAAGAACTCCTTAATCATCTGGAGGTTACAGCAGGGATGTTGGTCCAACTGACCTTCTAAGACAAAAGCCTAAGGTCAAAATTAAACCTGATTTGAAGTTATAAGGAAAAGCAATTTTAGGGAAACTTCCCCAAGGCAACTCTTGCCATCTGTAATAAATGGGGAAAAAATGAGCAAATGGAGTGAAATGCACTAAAATATGATTATCGTTTGTTCTAGGTGAGAGCACTCTATTTATGTCTGGTTATACCCAGTTAAAACTTATAATTATTTGTTCCCAAGATTCTCAAGAGAGAAATCACAAATCAGTATGATCCTGGCCATAGGTTTTGTTTCCAAATTTAATGCTGCTGATGCGAGTAATGGCAGTCAACTAATTACTGTATGGCTGTAGAGATTTTTAAAAAGCAACAAATTCTGGAAATTATAATCAAGGATTTTTTATGATTATTTGGGGCCATACCTGCCTTCTAGAAAAAGCAATTTGTCTCAAATTTATTCCTCTCATAGAGAACCCCTCTCTGGTCTACCCCCACATTCATCCATTTCCATGACTTTTTTTCCCTATCCTGAGTCTGTCATCCAGAATTTCCCAGCTCCTCTCTCCTCACTCTACCCGTCAAACATCTGGACAACACTGAGTACACCTGCTGTCTTTGCTTCCTTATCTCCCGGGAGATCCTCAGCCTCCTGTGATCTGTCTTCTCGGCCAACATGACAGCAAAGAAGTTCTTGTTAGTGGTAAATGTCATTAAAATTAATGGACAACTTTCAGCCCTGATCTTCCTTGGCCTCTAGGCTGTGACATGGCTCTAGACTTCCTTTCTCCCCAGAGTGTCTGGACAGCACAACACCATGGCTTTCAGAAGAAGGTGGAGAAAGAACCCACAAACTCCGCAGCCAGAACGCCTATGTTTAAGTCAGTTCTGACATCTACTGGCTGTGTGACTGTCTGTAAGTCACGTGACTTCTTTTGGACTTACGTATTTTTCATCCACAAAATCAGAGATAACAGTAGCACCAAACTCTCAAGGTGATTAAACTGATTTAATATATGTAAAAGCACATAAAATAGTACCTGATTTCTGGTAATTGTCATATACATTTTAGCTTTTATTGTTTTTGTTATAATTTTCCTGTTTCTCTGATCTCTCCTTCTCTGTCGGTGTTTATCAAGGTTTGTTCCTAGATTCTCTCTTCCCCAGGCTACAGTGCCCTTCTCCTTGCTGATGAAGCCTAAACGGAATCTTCAGCCCACACTTATTTCTTAAACTCTAAACATACATATGCAACTGCCTACTGGATATCTTAGATTCAACATGTCCACAGCTGAATTCATCTTCCTTCCAAGCCTGTTCCTCCTCCAGTGTTCCTTTTCTCTAAACTTGCAATCACCACCCACACAGTCATCCAAGCCAGAAACCAGGAATCATGTTTTACTCTGTCATTCCCCTCATCTTCCAAATGCAAACAAGTCCTGCAGATTCTACCAACCCCCTAAACATCCCTTGAGCACATCCAGCCCCTTCTCTTCAAACTCCACAGCAGCTAGTCCAGGCCACCACTGTGTCTTTCCTGGACCGCTGCAGCAGCTCCTTGTCTCTTCACTGTTTGTCTCATCCGTCTCTGAACATTTTACATACAGCAAAGGGAACATTATTCTAACCCTCACATCTGTTCATGCTTCCAACCCTGTGCTTAAAACTCTTCTGCAATATAATGGATATGGCACGCAAAGCTCTTCATAATGGAATCTGGACCGTGCGTACTTCTTAAGCCTCATTTCTTCTTCTTCTTCTCTCTCTTGCACAACTTGCAGCTCTTCAACTTTTTGTCACCTCTGGATCCTCACAGATGCTGTTTCCTCAGTCAGAAACTTTCTCCTACTCCACCAACCTCCTTCCTTCATCCGAGTAATTCCTACCCAACCATCTTTACTCAAGGAGACTTTCTCTGACACCTAAACTATATTCAGCTCCCTTGCAAAAATACTGTAGCCCCCTCCTGGTAATATGTCTCATATTTTATTTAAATATCTAAAGTAAACATGCACATAAATTATATCATTACAAATTGCGACAGATGCTACGAAGGGAAATGTCTGTGTCCCTCACCAGACTAGGATCTTATGAGGACTAGACCTTTTCTGAACTCAGCACCTAGAATAATAGGCATTCAAAAACATACATATAAATAGACAGAGAGAGAGAGAGAGAGAGAGAGAGAGAGAGATTATCAATGCTAACAGGAAGAAGTAGGAGGGAGGAAAGAGGAAGAAAGATAGCCTAATTTTCTACCTGCACTCACTGATTAGATTCTCTGCGGGCCTTAACTGTCAATGCCCATCTGCACACACCAAACCTGCACTTCCAACGTCCCCTGAATAGCTTTGATGCAGCAAAAGGTAACTTATAAAATACGTGGGATAACCCCTGATATATACTTTAATTTGGCCAATAAACATTAATTATTTGTTGTCTGTGTTACATTGTGCTAGGCATTGAAGTTTGTTCAAACTAAAAGATCACAAAGCTCTTAGAAACTAAAGCTAAACGCCCTTTATAGCAAACATGTTGAAGACACTGGAATATAAACACTATGTGAAGAGTTATTTTTAAAATTTATACTCTGTCCATAATGATCCTGCCTTAGAGTGTAAGGTAACAAACAACAACCAAATAATGTCACTACAGATAGAAATGACAGGCTAAGAGGTTTTTAAAAATCATTTGGCTTTTCATCTTCTTGCTCTCTTTTTCCCTCCTTCTCCTCCTCCTCCTTCCTCTCTCCCTCTTTATCTTTATGTCTGTCTCTCTATCTCCCTGCAAACAATAATATATCACACAGCTCATATAATGTCAGAGATGCCCCCTGAGTTGGAAATTAGTCAAAAGAACTCAAACCAGAATCAAAAGACTTTTCTAACATAAAAAGACAAGCATAATTCATGTTGAAATCAGTATAAGATCAAATAATAAATGAATGAGCAAAGAAATGTCACACAATAACATTTAGAAAACAACTAGAACATGAAATTATTTCTATAAATTAATGTCAGATAATTCCTAAGTTAGGGAAGAATCAATTTCATGGAAGCGAGACAATAAAAATGTTTTAAGATGTTTTCTTTTAAATTAGTGGTAAGTATATCTGGGGAAAGCTAAATCACTGCGACTAACTCTGGAAGTTGGCCTTTGCTGCTTGAGACCTGGTCTTAAGCAGAATCGAATGTTTTCACTTAAGCTTGACAACTCTACTTTCTCCTACAAGCGATTTTCGAGAACTTGTTTGGAGGTTCTATCAAGCAGTTAGGGGCACCCACAGACCCTTGAGTAGAGGGTCTTATCTGGGAAGGTAAGACTTAGAGGACTTATCCAGGAAGAGCTATCACTTGTATCAAGTACACAGCTTTAAAAGGGACAAACACAGAATCGTGCAGAGAAGGAACACATGCTCATGAAGACCTATCAAAGAAGGTCTTTGCTTAATAACACTCCAGGAAGCCCTTCCCTTGTCACCGTATCTAAAATTCTAAACCTCTACCACACTCTCCAATCCACTTTCCTGCTTTAATATTCTCCTTGACCATTTCAAACATCTAATATACAACATATTTTATTTATTCTTCTGGTTTACTGTCAATCTGCTTCAACCAGAACATAAGCTCATGAAGACAGAGATGATCAGAGGTGATTTTTTTCGTTCATTATATTCATTACTGTATCGCCACAGCTAGAACATAGCTAGTATTTAATAAATATTCATTGAATGAATAAATGTAATGAAATCTATCCTTGGAATCAATATGGTAACTTACGGTGCATCCAGATTACCTGTACCTCCACGTGGTAAGTTTAATGCATTAAGGAGTCTTGCCACAGCTTAAATTAAGAAACAGTTTTTTGCACTAGTGATAGAGGTTTGATAATCACTTCGATCACCCAGGAAAGGCAAATCATACCTGAGTCACTTCAGATGGATACCTCAAGCACTTTCAAGGTCTCTGTCCATACTTGCATGAGTGGATGTCTAGAATAAGACAGGTAATAAGCCCTTTGTGTTCAAGAGTCATAAAGAAGAAACTGCCTCATATCAGAGAGAGAATGGGGAAGTGGAAAGTGGTGCAAATTCTAGGTCCATAATATGGTAGACATCTGCACCCAACATGACATCTGCACCCAAGCTCACAACCCAAGAAGAGGGATTATTGCAAATAGTCTTTATATCAGTGACTCAGTCAAGAGCTGAAGCAGGGCACCCAATTTATCTGCTATAGCCACTCTGCATATAATGAAAGAAAATGCTGCTTTCTGCTTTCCTGGATCACCAACTGAATCAGCATATGGGACCAAGCACTGATGCTGGGATAGGCTGAGACTGACTGAATGTCATTTAGACTCCTCTACCTGGCACTCAAACCCCTACTGATTTACCAAAATATTCAAACACTATCAGACTGGTTAATTTATCCTTATCATATACACTTTTCCAAGATCTATCTACATGCCTTTTTCTAATAATCCAATTGCTCAAATTCTGATTTCCTCCAACCCAATCATACTTTCCTTAGCACATCATGCAAGACTTCCTCTGCTCCCTGCCTTTGTTGACTCAACTAATTCCATACTTTTTTTCTTGTCAGAATTTCTACGGAAATTTTTTTTAATCTTATATTTGCAAAGAAGTTGAGAATCTGCAAAGCACATCCACATACATTATCTCACTTATACAAACAGCAGAGTATTATTTTCTAGACCCACTTTTTTCTTGCACTTCCCAACCCTATACCCTTTTCACAGCTTGCTTTCCCCAAACCTGGGTGGAGAGGGGTGTCATCCCAGAGCATACATGCTAATGAGGATGAACATAAGATTTGTTTTATTTTTTAATATATTTTTATTGAAGCACAGTCAGTTTACAATGTTGTGTCAATTTCTGGACTACAGCACAATACTCCAGTCACACAGGAACATGCATACATTTGTTCTCATGTTCTCCTTCACCATAGGTCACTACAAGCAAGGTATTGAATATGGTTCCCTGTGCTGTACAGTATAAACTTGCTGTTTATCTATTATATATACATTAGTATCTGCAAGTCTCAAACTATCAATTTATCCCTTCCCACCCTCTTCTTCCCCTGGGAACGGTAAGTTTGTTTTCTGTCTGTGAATCTGTTTCTGTTTTGTAAATAAGTTCGTCTTTTTTTTTTTGAGATTCCACATAAAAGTGATATCATGTGGTATTTTTCTTTCTCTTTCCGGCCTACTTCACTTAGAGTGACATTTTCCAGTTTCATCCATATTGCTGCAAATGGCATTATTTTATTATAAAATTTATTTTATTTTATTAAAAGTACCCCAGGGCATTTGCCATGATAATAACTGAGTTTCTTTAGTTATTTCTATATGAAACTGCCTGGTAATGAGCCAAAGCAAACCAATCTTTTTCAAAAGTTTTAGAGTTATGATAACGATAATAAAATGTAATTCCCTGCTCTAGCCAGACACCATACTAAAATGTTTTACATTCAATTCCCTCAAAAACTATGGCTATGTAAAACATGACCACTTCACAGATAAGGAAACCAAGTCTTCAAGTTGCTAACTAATTGCCCAGTGTCATACTGGGAATTAGTATCTGATCTGTATGACTTGAAAGCCAAAGCCCTTTGACACTGTCCCCCGCAGTCAGGCACTATTCTGTTCCATGGAGTAGAAAAGCAGGGCTGCAGCCCAGGACAAAGGTTGGCTCACCAGGGACATATGCACCACAAAGTAGAATAAAATCACATTTATTTTCTTTATAAATAAATAAATAGTAAATGTATGTGATTGCCTGGGGCTTCAGACAGAGCCGTGCAATGACTGAAGTAAGTAGCAGGAAAAGGGGAGAAGTTGGAGCTAAATCAGAGCAGAAGTCTTCATGTAAAACCGGTCCTCTCACCTCATCCCAGGACAAAAGGAGCTTATCTGAGGCCAGAGGACTAGAGGCTTCCCTTCCTTCCTCAAGCATGGAGACTTCAGTTTTCCCTATTACGAACTGCCTCACCTTCTCTTCTTCCCCAGAGCTACTTATCAATCTTCATTTTAACCGGGTTTAACTGACCACATGAATAGATTTAGGGTTTTTTGTTTTTAATTTAATGTTAAATACTATTTCTTTTTTTTTAACTTTTTTATTGCAGTATAGTTAGTTTACAATGTTGTGTCAGTTTCTGGTGTACAGAATAATAGTTCAGTCATACATATACACACATACATTCCTTTTCATATTCTTTTTCATTAGAGATTACCACAAGATACTGAATATAGTTCCCTGTGCTATACTGAAGAAATTTGTTTACCTAGTTTATATATAGTAATTAGTATTTGAAAATTTTGAACTCCCAATTTATCCCTTCCCACCCCCTTACCCCCAGTAACCATAAGTTTGTTTACTACATCTGCGAGTCTGTTTCTGTTTTGTAGACGAGTTCATTAAGAGTTTGAAAGAGGACAGGACACAGTGAGAGCTTCAGTCATTAGTCCAACAGTCTAATTTCACTCTTCAGACACTGTAGTCAACATTTTTCTTTATTTTTCACAAGAGTCAATAAAGTGTAATACAGAAGAGGACAGATTCTGCTCCGCCACTCACTAACTCTGGGACCTTGAACATGTTGCTTGACCTCTCTGTGCCACAATTTGTTCATCTGTAAAAGGAGCATGATAATAGTACCTACCTTACCGTAAGGTATTGTGAAGAATAAATGAGGTAATATGTGTAATGTACTTGGGACATTGCCTGGCTCAGAGTAAGTTCTCTATAAGCATTTACTACTATGATTACTATATAATTCATGTCATAAGGATTATAAAAATAATATCTAATAGTCAGTGAAAATTATGCTAAGTGATTTCCATTTATTCCTTACATAAACCTTGTTAAGTAGGTACTGTTACTGTCCCAATTATAAATGAAACAGAGGTTCAGAGAAGTCATGAAGGGCTCCAAAATTACCCAGGCAGTAAGCGACAGAGTTAGGACTCAAGTCCAAAAGTCTGATTCCAGAATGAAGGTCTAAACCACCATGCTACTTCAGATGGGTAATAAATAATACTTGCTAATGGGTACTGAAGTTTGCTCCGTCCCGGGCACTGTTCTAACAACTTTAAATCTCTTCTATCTTACATCTCTTGCAAAAAATTAAGCGAAATTTTCAAAACTACCCTATGAGACACATACATTTATTGTTCCTATTTTACAAGTGAGAAAACAAAGAAATCAGGCATTGGTTAACACAGCCAAGATCACAAAATTAGCAGACGGCTAAAGTAAGTAAACCTCATATTGAAAGATGTGTAAAGCTGAGGTGTTAAATTTAAACTTCAGTGACCTAATATCAGATGGAGTATGACAGTTTTCAAAAAGGAAACTCCCTCCTGGTATATCCAGCTAAACAACTTCTAAACCAGAATGATTAAGGCTGATACTCAACTTTAGAATCATAAAAGAAAGAATTGATTAAATGCTAATATATTTTGATTTGCCTCACTACTCAGTCATCATCCCACCTCTAATAGCAGCTATTTTCAGTAGTCATTTTCATTCTGTCCTCTACAATTCGAACAGATTCACTATCAGCAAATAAGGATCAACTTTTCATAGGAAGCAAGACCACTGCCTTCCTCTGGTTTCTGCCCCATGGAAGTTAGAGACAATGCAGAGAGAGATGGTGGATAAATATTCAGTCACCCATGCAACTAAGACAAGAGGAGAATCTGTCAATGATATATTCAGCCGAAACTCACAGGAATTTATAAGCATCATGTATCAATAGTAATGTGCTGAGCAGGAGCACAGCAGTCCAACAATTCTTGAGATATTTATGCAAATTATAAAAATGAGTTTTGGTTTAGTGAGCAGAGCACAGGTTTGGTTGTAGCTCCAAACACTCACTGAGCTTCAACATTACGTATTAAGGGTTTGGTGTATGTTACAACGGGCCTCAAAGGTTTGAGTTAATATGAGAAGGTGCCTTTAGAAGTCCAGAGAGACACGATTGATAGCAAGGACAGAAACATACTGTTACAGACCTTGGGAAAAGATTAAATAAAATACAAGAGTCAAGAAGGAAGATGGCCAGCAAATTTTCTTTACAAGATGGTTGTGTGGGAGGATAACAATGTGCCATGGGAAATAATACCAGTTAGATGGTTAGAACAAGTTACTGGATCCTTTATACTCACAGCAGAATTAAATACCTGATTTGCTAGGCAAGGGAAAGCCTGGCAGGAATATAACATACATATATATATACATATATATGAACATATATGTGTGTGTGTACATATATATATATATAAAATAATGAATAAAATTTAAGATTTGGGGGATTCCTCAAAAAGTTTATTCTAAATAAAGAAAAAGCTGCTGATCAATTGTATGGTCACAAATTAACTACCAGTAAACAAATAACGAATTAACAAGGTATGGAACAGGAACCCGATTAAAGAAGAAGACATGTTGATGATAACAGTAATAAATTTGATGAAAAACAGAATAAAACCTGGCAGTTACTGAGTACCTTATGCCTTGTGTTTTGTATTCATACACTCACAATAACCTCACAAGATCACCATCTTTATTAGCACCGTTTTTACAGATAAGGAAACATCTGTTTCCTTCAGAGATTATGTGAATTAACCAGGATCTCAAGTGAGATAATAGAATTTGGGTTTAAACCAGATGGTCTAACTTTGGAGTTTACATGCTTGACCACCATGCTATAAAGCTGTGTGTTAAATTAATAGAAGTGGCCACAATTAACAAGAACACAAATGCACATATCAAGTAGTACCACCTCTACCTGCGCAGAGAAGTCAGGATAATGAGGCCTCTGATAGTGATGAAAAACCTGACCAGAATAGAGTGATGGAAGTAATGAGATTCAGTGAAATTCAAATACTCTTAAAATGATGTCCCTCCTAACCAGGAAAATAGCTTACAATAGCAAGATTCATAATAGACAAAATGGAATGGACTTCCATGCCTGGTTTCATCTTCCCACTTTGGAATTGACAGAGAGTAAGTTTGCTGTGTAGGCATTTCATGGTGATGACTTTACTATCATTAACAGTGACAATAGTTCCAAGCAGTATTTCTTATTTGCATAGCAGCCTTCAACATAGGAGCAAAAGCATCTGGCAAACATTCTCATTTTTATTATTGATGGCTGAGATTAATAGAGTGCCTTTCTGCCAAAGAGCTCGTTAATCTTTACATGAACTCTTGTGACACAAATTGGCAAGCAATCCATTGCTGCATTTTACATATGGAGAAACCAAAGTCCAAGGACTTCTGTATAACTGCTCAGTAATACTGTGGCTGGGTCTACAATGAAATCATAAAGAATCTGGCATTCCCCTTCCTTACTGACTGAAGCCCTATCTCTTTTGCAACTTCTTACTCCAAACTACCGAAGTGGAGGCCTTCTTTATCTACTGGATCCTTCTCCACTGATTCTTACTAACTCTTCTCCATGCTGGATTCTCAGCGCCCCCCTCCTAATAGCTCAGCCGGCCTCCATTCTCTCCCCTCTCCAAACTACTCTCGTTATTGCTACCGGATTCATTTTCTTAAACTTGGTCAGAAAACAGCAGGAGCTCTCCACTATCTGTGGAAACAGACCCAGATTCCTTCCTAGAGCACTGAGAACCTCAGTCTATTTTTCCAGCCATATCTCTGACTACCATCTCCTCTGTGCCTCGGTCACCCAAGCCTAAACTTCTGAACCCAAGTCCACACTTCTCTTTGCTCATTCTGTTCCCTCTTCTAGAAGTAGTCTTTCCAACTCCAACACTGACTACTAAAATCATCTTCACAGTTCCACTCTGATCCTGTTTCTTCCATGAATCCCTTCTAAAACCTCAGTGGAAAATGGGGCTCCCTCCAACTCCACAAGACCCATTTAACATTATTTGTAGCACTCACCATATTCCACCTAGGGTTATTGTGACTAATGAAAATACATCTGCCTTACTAGAATGTTCCATCATTGAGATTCACAGAGTCAACGATACATCAGGCCCTGTGACAGCTAATAGGTAAAAAAGAGAAATAGATCTCTGGCTTCGTGGAAGCTACAATCTTACAGACTTTTCTTGTCTAGGGTTCCTCCTCTGAATGATCAAACACACTATTTTCTCTATTTTTCTGAGAATAGTACCATTCTATATGCATAAAAGAGATGTTAATTTATCACATTATAAGAGATGCTTTTTACAAGTGGTTCTCAAAGTATAGTAAACAGATACCCTGAAGGTCCCCAGGACATTTTCAGGGGGGTCCCTGAGTCAAAACTAACTCCAAATACTATTAAGACATAGTTGGCCACTTCCACTCTCATTTTCTCTCAAATGTACAGTAGAGCCCTCCAGAGGCTGCATGTTGTATGATATAATAGCAGACTGAAGGCATAAGTAGATAAGAGAATTCAGGGGTTTTCCATGAAGCCAGTCATTAAGTAGATTTGCAGAAATGTAATACTTTGTCACAATTATTTTTGACTTATAAAAAGCAGTTTTCATTAAAAGATACATTATTTTATTTATCATATGTAACAGGCTCACTGTTGCTAATTCTTAATTATCTATTTCAAATTTATATCTTAATTTCCGATATGGTAAATGCCAATGGATATAACCCACATAAACAGAAGTTCTTCAGGTTTCTTAATAATTTTAAGTTGTATAAAGGAATCATGAGACCACAAAGTCTGAGAACTGCTGCCTGGGAGAACTGGGACTCATGTCATTATGTGGTGCCCCAGTCGAGAATGTCTGGGTGGTGGCTGAGTCATTTGCACTGCTCCCTGAACTCACCCTCTGTTAAAGGAACTCTCTGTCCGATGTGTCAGATGAATTTATTTTTGATGTGGCAGTATCTAGCACAGAGGAGGTAGCCAGTGAATATCTGAAGGAGAAGGAAGGAAGGAAAGAAGGGAAGGAGAGTTGGTAGGAGGGAGGAACAGATAAAAAAGAAGGAAGAAAAGGAGAGAGGGAGGGAAAAAAGGAAGAGCTGTGTCTTACTCATTCTTCAGAGATGGCCATAGTAATCCACCCATTGAAAATATCTTAACCTTCATGTGAATTGTGTTGTATTGATGTGACATCCAAGGTGATTAAGATGTCAATAGTTTCACCTGGTGTGTTGGTAAATTTCAATACAGCTTAGAAATCATGATTTTTAAAGTCAGATTTTTACAAACTCCTCTCATAAATAGATCATTGAAAAAACATTTGTGCAGACCAGTCCTTCATAGCAGAGGATAATTTTAATAAAGATAAAAATATGTAAAATAGATGCAGTCAAATGTTGCCCACACATAAACCATCTTCCTGATGGATAATCAAGTCTCAATAATGAGAAGTGACTTCCTATAACTAAAATACGGTATCTCCAGATTTAGAGTGAGAATGGGTAGAATTAAGCTAAAGATAACAAAAGGGAGAGGGCCAAAGCAAAACTGGGAATAGGCAAGTCTGTCCTCCAGGCCCTTCTAAGCCTCCATCTGGCCTATCTTCCCCTTTACCTGTCTGTGAAGCTGCGTTTCATCCCCATGAAGCCCCTTCACTGGCCAAGGCTACCATCACAAAGGTACTCCACTTGGCCTGGCCTTTTGGGCATTATTATCCCATGCTTTAATTCAATCTGTACAATTTAATCCATACAATTTTTAGAGTTAAAGAGAAATTTAAATATCATCTATCACAACTCCCTCACACACACAGTTGAAACTCAGCTAGGTTAGGACTTGCCCAAAGGAATATTAATTCATGACAAAGCTGCAATGAGAATCCAACATCAAGTCCTCTTCCTTTTCCAGAGACAATACAGTGAAAAGTTTAAATAATCTGCTGACCCCTACAAAGCACTCTCTTTCAGACCAGTCTTGATTCCCTTCCTATATAAAAATCTTTCCCATACATTGCACTTCTTTAGTCTTCGGTGTTAATGCACTAAGACATTTATCCAAGTGTGGATATTACCTAGATTCAAAACCCATTATCACCAATTCATACCTTAACTCAAGTTAGTTTATCAGGCTAGCTAGCCAACCAATTTACCTCATAACATTTCTATTTTAATAGGAACAGTCTTCAACCAAAGGAGTAAGTGGGAAATTTCACACACTGTATCAGGTTCAGAAGCAGAGAGAGTTATGGACCAGAGGGTGTTTTGGCTCCTTAGATCATAACACAGAGTCAGACATCTATACTTAGGAACAAGACTAGGAAAAAAGTCAGCATGTGAGGTCTGATTGCCTGCCACGTTCCACACTGCTGACCTGAACCCTGATTGGCAAGAGGATAGTCAACAGACACATGACATGATATATTTGGCTGAAATTCATAAAAAATGAAAAACAGCTTAAACTAATTGTTTCCTACCCACTATTTCACATAGTTTTTCCCAAATACATTTTATTCAATCTTTTCTTTTATGGAGTGGGGAAAGGGGGGGTATAATATCTTTAAACCTTAATAAACTACATTCCAAAGCAGGATTATGTTGATTCTTAAGATTTATAATGACTTTGTAAAGACAATACCGTCAAGGTTATTCATTCTCAAACTTAAAGGCATTTCAAAGTGGGCCTTAAGGATTTAAAGCACCAAAAAACCAACTAGACCTTCCAAAAGTACAACTAGAAAGAAAACTTCAAAACATCTGGCATCCATCATTTCTGGTATCTACATTGTAAATAATATATTATTACATGTAATGAATGCTGTTAAACTGTAGGCTCAATTTCCCAATAAGCTGAGGATTTATGTTAATCAAATCTTCATTAATATCTCATACTTTTATTTTAGTAATAGTTCTGTTATACTGTTTATCAGAATACAGAGAATTCTTTATGAAGAATCTGAAATATCCTAAAATTTATACTGACTCATTCTTCAAATAAGCTCCAGGAAAAGATTATTATTTTCCTGATCTGACATCAAATTACTTGAGACCTCTCAAACAATGGAAGTCCCAAATCTATCTTCTTAAGAGATAGCCTAAGGTATCACCAAACAGTGAAAACCCTTTAAAATTGTATACAATACAAGGGCTACTTATGTTGATCTTAGTAAGGTTAAATAAACCTAAGGATTTAGTTTCCCATCTGAGTAACTTGCAGCCACTGAGAAGCCAAACAGAGCAGCCCTATAATGATAAATCTATTCTCTGTTTCATCCCACTTGTAAGACTTTTGGTTCCACAAACTTGTTATGCTCATTTCTATCTCTTTTTACTTTATGTTGTTATAATTTCTTAAAGTCCCTGTTCTTCCTATTACCTGGAATTCAAATCACATTTGTGTTTAAGGCTCCATTCAGGTCCAGCTTTTACCTTTAATTCTGAGAAGGATACCATATGGTAATAAAAGAGGAAGTGCTCCAGAAATGGATTCCTTGGGTTTACCACCACTAGTTGCATGACCTATGTCAAGTTACTAAACCTCCAATGTTTCAGCTTCATGACATGTAAATGCTTAGTAGGATTTCAGGGACGATTAAACAAATCAGTGCATGCAAAGTGCTTTGAACAGTGCATGGCACAAAGAAATCACTCAATAAATGTTATCCACTATTATAATCTTTATTATAACTCTCATCTTCCTGCACCTCTTTGAACAAATATAGACACATAATTCATACAGACCTTAGACCTTAGAGGTCACTTAGTTCAATCCCTCATATAAAGTAGCAGCATCTCTAAAAAGTTCTTGATATTTGGTTGACCATGAAAATAGTTAAATACTTGCAATGCTGGCAAGTTTTCTACTTTTCAAAAAGCACAGACTGACAAATCATTTTAATCACCAGAAAGTCCCATTATATACAGTGCTTACTTCTACTCAGTGGCCTCTTACTTCTACTCAGTGGCCTCTTACTTCTGTCTCCTGTGCAACTTCAAAACCAACCAGCATCCTCTCTCCTCTTTCACACAATATTCCAAACAGTTTCTGACTAGTTAAAAGGACGGTAAGACACTTTGTTTAGTAAAATAAAACAAATTTTGGCAAAATTTACTCAACCACAATAACATAACCATACTATTATATGGGAAATTATGAGAAATTAAGGTAATCACTGATTCTGAAGGATTTTGCAAACAATGTTCATATTTATCACCTTATCTACTTAAATAAGATTGTAGACTCTCTGTCAGGCTGCTTTCCAGGTCATATTCAGACATACAACTTTTCGTATGTCTTTCGTAGTCTAGTTATTTCTCTACAAAGTCCCTTTGGCTATGTTTTTTTTTCTCCTTGTTTTTTCTCTTTCCTGCCTCTGCTATACACATGTGCGCGCGCGCACACACACACACACACAATACACATCTTGCTTTTTCATCTGTCTTTTAACCATTCAACAAATAGTCATGTAATACTAAGTGTGCTAGGCATGGAAAAGTCAAAGATAATTAGATCTGGCTCAAATTATTCACAGTCTAAGGTAGAGAGACAGACATAAAAACAGTTAATGAAACACCGGTAATGCAGTGAGAAAGACATACACTGGCTACCGTGAGAACACCAGGAAGGGATGCTTAATGGAAGGAGTCAGGAAAGGTTTCTGGAAGGAGATAACATCTAATGAAGTCTAAAGTCAGCCTAAGCAGCTCCTCTCAAACTTTAAATCACCTGAGAATCTTGTTCAAAAGCTTCTGAGTCAGTAGTTCTAGGTGGGACTTGAGATGTTGCAATTATGATCAAGACAATCTCTCAGATGATGTACAGGCTCCTGGTCCCCAGACCACCCTTTGAAACACAAAGGTCTTAAAAGATGACTAGTGGCTAAGTAAAGGATAGATGGGGTGATTACTGACAGAATAGACAGTATGAAGTAAATCACAGAAGTAAGAAGCACTTGAGTGTGTGATGAGACTGAAGCACGTTGGTGTCCCCAGGCTATTGGAGAGATCATCAGTTCCTAAATTGGAGGTGGATGGCACAATGGTATATTTTAAGGAGAAGGGAATTTATTACATAGGCAATGGAGCGTATCAAAGTACGCAGGGCAGATATATGGCAACAACTGCAAATCAGATCTGGTGGTTTCATTGGGAGAATCATGGGCAAGAAGATCCTATGCTAGACTAATGATAACAATAATAAACCTGCTAACAATGATGATGAGGGCAATTCTGGCAGTAGCAATAGATTTATTTCAAAGGGAAGTGGCATGAAAAATGTTTGCGAGATAAAGTAAGTTGATTTTGCTTTAACTTACTAATTTTTTAGAAGCAGGCAAGTTGCTTTTCTTTGCAATCTTTGCAAGCTTAGGGCCTATTCTTAATCTGATGGTAACATGTGATCTTGAACAAGCCACTTAACCTCTTTTCACACCAGGTTCCACATTTTAAAATAGTAAAGAGTTGACGCAAATAAATACTGTGGTCTTTTTAGATCCTAAACTTCATAATCCTATGAATTAAATTTATGTCTCACTGAATCAAGGAGTCATAAAATGTATTCTTAAAACCTAACACAATACCTGGAATATAAATGTACATTGTGTGACTAATATTGAATCAACCTAGCAAACAAGTCTTCAAACTTGAGACTTCTAAAATCTTCCCTCTTCTTCACCCTCAACATTCATTACTGAGTCCACTTGCTTTGTACTTATGTTCTACTCTGATGATTCTTTGGTTTATGCCCTTATTATTTTTCAGCTGGATTCCTGCAATAGCACCTTACAAGTTATCCTTAGCTCTAATCTAATCCTCTTCCAAACACTATTCAAAAAATTGAAGAATTCTGGAGTCAGAAAGACCTGGGCTTAAATGCGAAATCCACTGTTTCTTTGTTGTGATTGTCAGCAAGTTATTTAACTTCTTTAAACCTAAAGTTCCCTTATCTATAAATCATAGGGATAATATGAAGATTAAATGTTTGTAAAGTGCTTAGCCCAGTGCCTACTGCACAGTAAGAGCTCGGTAAATGCTAGTCATTATTTTGAAGGAAAAATCTCATAAATACTTGAGCAGGTACTTCACAAAAAAAGATCAAATGGCCAGTAAAAAATGAAAAGATAGTCTTCTTCATTAGTAATCAGCAAAATGCAAATTAATATTTCCATGAGTACAATTAGGTGCCTACCTGATTAGCAACTTTAAAGAACTTAAAAACCAAGCGGTAGTGAGGATATAGAGCTTCTTATGTATTGCTGATGGCAATATAAATTGATGCAACCAGTTGGGAAAAATATTTGACATTATTTAGAAAAACTGAATGTGCATATACCCCAAAACTCAGTAGTTCCTTTTCTTAAAATGTATATCCTAGAGAAACTCACATATGTATACTAGAATCTATGAGCATAAAAGGATCATATATATACTTAATAGTTTTATTTAGATATATATACATTTATTTATTATATTTATATATAAATAACTCAGGTTGATACACACACACACAAATAAGTAATATAGAAACAATCCAAATGTCTATCAATAGTGGAACAGATAAGTCAATTTCAGCATATTCATATACTGATGAATAGAATACTATATATACCTATATAAAATATACATACTTGATAGTATTCTATACAAGTATATATATATTCTATATAACATATTTTATAATATAATATATAATTATATAATATACTATATAATACTTGTATAGATTATTATACAAGTTGCATGAATAAACTATATGCATCAACACAGAAGAATCTTACAGTGTTTAGCAAAATCAGGTGACTAAGAATATATATATATATATATATATATATATATATATATATATATATATATATACTGTAACAATTACAAGATTGAAAACTTGCAAAGAAAAGCAAGGGAATGAGTGTGACAAGAGGTAGGGCACTGGCTGGTGGTTACCCCTAGCGGGGAAGGAAAAGCACATGATCTTAAGGGAGCACAAAGGGTTTATTGGGAGTTATTCCTTAATATAAATGGTGGTTATATGAGGTTTGCTTGATAATTATCCTTTAAACTGCATGTGTTTTAGACACTCTTTTTAGGTGCATGATATTTACTAGAAAATAAGTTTAATTATGTCATTCTACTTAAAATCTTTCAAAGGTTCCTTATTTTGGAATAAAATACAAACTCCTTAGTTTTATCTAAAAGAACCTTCATGGTATATCTCCTGTACCCCTCTTCAGCTTTATTTCTACCACCTGCATTTATGCCCCAGCACAGCAAATGACATCTAGTGCCCCAATCATGCTCTCTCAAGCCTCTGGGCCCTTGAAAAATGTTCTCATTGTTCCCCTTCTTCTAGCTAACCTCTTCTGGCTTAATCTCTGTCCTTAACATTCAGCTAAAATATGAAGCCTTCCTTGACAAATCCCCATCCCGTCTGTCTTAGACTCTCCGCCGCTGTGCATTCTTTAGCACCCTGTGTCTACCCATTTAATAGCAGTGGATAAGT